>NW_015634071.1:277355-290260 GCF_001515625.1 Sinocyclocheilus rhinocerous
AAAAAATACACATGCGGCGACAGACTAGGATCATACCATTATGTGAAAGAAGGAATGGGGACACAAGCTCCAAAATTAGCGAGTGTAGTGGTACAGGCCAGGTACACAGAGCGACAGAGAGAGACGGGGGAGCCGGATTGAAACGCAACCGTGTTGGTTAAGGTAGGACGACACTGCATTGTTGCAACATCGGTCCCTCAGAGAGTCTTCTCAAAAACAGGTCAAATAATCACAGAGAGGAGAAATCGCATCAGCACATCCAAGCTGAGGCATCTGATATTTCTGAATGCCAACCTGCACTAAAGACTAAAGTGTTATTATTAAAGTTTTATTAAAATGTTAAATAGTATCTGTGTATTTTTTTGTTTTGTAACGAAAAAAAATGCATAAAAATAAGGCTTTTATGAAAACACGGAATAAAAAATTGCTTACCAACACACAAACCATTCACAATTGCTAAATTGGGCTAAAATAAAAGGCTCAGAGTGATACTAAATAAAGAGCTATTTGGGAGCCGTAAGAACTTGGCTCAGTTCTTCTAAGGGAACTGAGCCAAAAGAGCCGAATCTTTGAAAAGAGCCGAACTTCCCATCACTATGAGAGAGAGAGAGAGAGAGAGTCTGTCTGTCACGGAGCAGAGAACAGAGGTCACAGGTAAGTGGGTTCAGCAGATTTATTGATACTGGGGTCAGAAACGGAAATAAGTTCAGAATTTAACATATCATCACTTAATGAAGGAACTGAAAAAGTAAACTGTATTTCTTCATCCACAGGAAACTCAAACTATTCCGTGATGGTTGAGCTAAAAAATAAAGATGGTGTCTGAAAGTTGCGTTTGGTGGTCAGTTTGTGTGTAAATGTATATTTCTGACAAACTTTTTGCACTTCTGATGTTATTTCTATTGAGAAATCATTATTATAGTAATTAAATATTCGTTTAGTTATCACAAAAACTCGTTCTATTTTGTTGTAGATCATTAAACCGTTACGCTGCCTCAGAAGCCTGTCCGAAATCAGTTTCATGAGGTGCCTTCGTGCAAAAACGCTGCCTGCAAAGTCATTGCCTCATACGGCAGCGAGGCAGCAAGTGAGCTGCCTAAGTTTTCGGATGCAGCCGTGGTTTAGTGATTGAGCTGGTGACTGGGCTGTGACACTGAGTGTGAGTGTAAGTGTCAGTTTTGTGTTTCTGCCCCTGCTGTTCCCGCACAAGGTTGTAGCACTTTAATTCATAAATGTGATCTAACAAAGTTAAGGGCAAATATTAACCATATATGCTGTTTATATTGCTTGTAGTTGGGATGAAGTAAACATCTGTTGAGTATTTTAACACAAAATGTTTGATTGTGTTGAATTATAAACCCAAAAATACAGCGAGTCCACCAGAACCACAAACACTGGCTGAATAACAAAAATATGAACACCACACAAGGTTAACTTAAAAATTTTTTTGTTGCTTTTCAATGCTTTACTTGCCAGCCATAATAATGTAATCTAATGTTTTTTTGTTTTTTTTATTGGGCTTTTCATGATTGAAACAAGAGAACAAGGTATCATTCAGAAAACTAAAAGAGAGAAAAAGATTTCCAGAAAATTGCCTTGTGAACCCCATGAAGTTTGCAAATAGTGCATAAACAGCCATCTTAATGGAGGGCAGGGCTTGCATTTCTTTTTAGTTCTCTTATGTTTTTTTTTCTCCGTATTCCCTCCCCTCTCCTCCTAGTTTTTTGACAATATTTGCCAGTCTTTGTGTCTGCTGCAGAAGAAGAACTGCTTGCCGCAAGGCAGTCATCCCAAAATCACAGCCTGCGATTCAGAGACTTCAGAGACAGAAGACACCAGGTTTTACTCAAGTAAGTCTTGCAGAATGCATTTTTTTGTTTAAATATTTCACCTCACCTGTCTTTGAAATCCTTGTCTTGTGTTATTTAGTGACTGATTAATGTTTAATGTTTTCAGCTAAGGTGGCTTCTGTTCAAGTCAGATTAATGTGGCATGAACATTGCAAGTTTTTCTGTAAAAACTATAAGCTTTCTGGAAAAAAAAAAAAAAAATCTCTAAAAATGAAAACCCATGAATATCAGAGTCCCCCACAAGAAAAATGTAAGAAATGCATTAATTTCAGTAAAATAATCAGCGAATGAAGTAAGCTTTTGTGATATAAAACCCTTACACTCCACTGCCAACACAATAATTTCTCTCTCATTCTATCACTCTCAGGCTCAGTCCTTTGGACACACTTTGGTGTACATCATATCACAATCATAACACCCATAGGTCAATAAAAACAGGCACAGTCAACTTTGTCGGAGGAGGAGGAGTAGTGAAAAAACTATATTACTTTAAAATGGTGCACAGACAAAAGGTTGGAAAATAACAAATGGGATATCATTGCAATCGGCATAAACCAAGAAATCTGTAAACACGTAGAGACACAAAATTAATTGTGTACAATGTAATTACATCTACATAACCCTACATGGTCTTCAAATTCCTCAGATAACTTCAGGATAAGCTGTCACTGATATAAACTGTACCAATTTTTGTGACAATATGTCAAAGCATTTTTTAAAAATAGCATAATTTATGACAAATTTCTAAATTTTGCATATAGGCGATTCATACATTTTTGGGGGCAAATTTGGTACAAGTGGATTCTGCATGATTCATGAAATTCATAGCTAAATCATGATTTTCTGACAAAGGTTTTAAAAGTAATGAGCAAAAATAATCATTTTCAGATGTTCATACATCCTATTGAAAAGGCTGACCAACTAAAATCTTACTGAATATTAAAAGCCTGAAAATGTCTAACTACTGGGAGTTGTATGAAAATATGAATGTATATTGCATTTCTATTCCAGCTCCTTGTCTCTTGTTACAGTATGTTAATGTATGATAACATTTACTTATATTGTCTTTCTGATTCAATCTTCTATGTATGCCTAATTCAATCAAAGCTTTAATCAAAGCACCAAAAAATACCAAAAGAAACAGTCAGTGTGAGGAGAGAGTAGCAAACTGTATACACTAACACCTTGTGTCTTAACAGTTCAGTGGGTTTAAAATTTGCTGGACGACCTTTCATTGTTTCCAGATAAATTGACTGAGCTCTTGTTTACTGCCAGCCAGAGAACTGTAGAAACTATGACATGGACCATAGGGTGTATTCACACCTGTCTTGTTTGGTTCGATTGAATCGAACTCAAGTTTGTTTCCCCCCTTGGTGCGGATCTTTTGGGCAGGTGTGAATACAGCAATCGCACTCGGGTGCGGACCAAACAACCGTACCGAGACCAAGCTGAAGAGGTGGTCTCGGTCCGCTTCCAAACGAACTCTGGTACGGTTGAATGGATAAACCAATGAATGAATGGATGACCTTAAGCACAAGTGTGGTTTTGTTTACAGTTTCTGGTTCACTTGCAAAAAGGGCAGTGTGAAAGCGAACCGCACCAAACTAAAAAAATAAACATTGTATTTGGTCCGGACCAAAGCAAGTGAACTAGCAGACTTTCCTGGTGTGAATACACCCTTAGGCACTGATCTGACATTATGAACACAAGCCGATTCCCAAACTTTGTATTCATTTGAGTATTCTATACCTGTTCACTGATTTTCTGTAGTCTTGAATACTTTGTGGGAATTTGGATGGATTCTGTTCTTTATTAGTGCTTATAAGGTCATTTTGGGTGGAGACCCTATCTGTTTTTTTTTCCCACATACCTTTGGAACTCTGAGGGCGTACAATAAGCTAGTTTACTTGGAATGTCTGAAACTACTGGCCAACTCTGGAAAACAGAGAGGAAAAAAATGGTAATTATATTTTTGAGTGGATATTTCTATCTATATTCTCACACCCTGAACCAGAACGACATTTATGTCTTATTTGTCCTGTATCTGAGATGAGAAATATGTAGAATCACTTAAATGCAACGTTTTATAGTCTGGGTATGCCTTAGGGCCTCACATTGATAGTTCAGAAATGTTGTTTCATTGCAAACAGAATAAGATTGCATTCTGTCAAAGTTAGGTCACTGTGAAACTGTAGCATGAAAACATCTCCTGGTTAATGATGTGCATTGGACCTATTGTGCAAAATTCACTTTTACATGGTGTTTGAACACTGATGTGTGTCCACAGTGTGTGTAAACAGCCAGCCTATAATGGTAAAAATCCACCCATTATTTTTTTATTATCCCCATAAATCAAAAGCAGTGTCTGAAAATATGTTGTTTCAGATTTCCCCCTACTGTAATGCCACAATGACTGGTGACGATCTGCCCCATTTGCATTTTACCTGGCATGATTGATCTGCACATAATCCACCATGTTTATATCGTCACTAATAAAAACAAATATTGTTTTTGAATGTACAAATGCTTTTGAGTCTCCAAAGACTCTCGGCATCTGAGCCACGGAGAACACTGTGGATTAATTTATGTAAGGAAATGTGCCAAAGAGTCTTATATATTTGTGCAAATCATTTTATGCCAGACTGATTTGTAAACAAGGGTCAGTTCAACACAAGATTTGCACAGAAGCTGATTCTGAAAGATGGGTCAATATCAGATGTTCATGCTCAAACATTATATCCAGAAAAAGTAATAATCGCCTCATATTTTCTGAATGTTTCCAAATTGCATTTCCTGATGTGCCTGTTAGCATGCTCTACAGCTAATGTGGCTAAAGTTACCACTCTCTCTGACTGTATTCACAGAGAGCAGATCTATGTTGTTAATTTTATCCACCAGTACAAATCATGTTCCGGAGGTAAAATACATGTTTTTGGCAGGGTTCCCTTGGTAAAATTCGCATTCCAGGGGCTAAATATCATGTTTTTGGGGTCGCTTCAACCCGCGGACATGAAAAACAACCAGTGGCAACCAGGGCTGTACACAGGTTTTTATAAATACAGAGGTCCCAAAATGGAGATTGTTTAGGGGGTTCGGGGACATGCTCCCCCAATAAAAATGTGTTTTTCCTGACCTACATGTGTGTATTTTAAGATGTTTTAAGGCTCATAAATTGGATAACAATATAGGTTTAAAACCAAGTCAGTATGCAGTAGTAGCATAAATTATTTTTCCTTCTTTAATTAGTCAACGTATTTGTACAATGAAAGGTTTAGTTACTCACACATAAATAGTCACCTACTGGCTTAACTATGGAAGTTGCGCTAAAGTCAACGCTATTTAGACTGTCAGTATGTATGAAACGTGCAAACACTGACCAAGGAGTGATACAAAAGTGAAAATTCCCAGATCTATTGGTGAAATACTGGTGAAATATCAGCATTCTTGGAAAGTCTCTTGTTAAAACAGACCAGTTGTATTTACAAAAATATATTTATTCAATAGTAGTATTATGACAAAACATATATAGTGTTTGTGGTGTTGTTAAATTGAGCCTACAGTTTCCACTGCAGTTAACAAAGATCATACATCTCTGTGGTAATTAGGAATACCATGATTGTAATAATGCTAATCCCATCCTGGGCACAGTGGGCAGTAGGCCTACCTGCACTTCTTCTCTCATCTTCATCACCATCTCTCCTTCTCTTTCCCTGTATCTATTCCCTTCCCAGAGCTGAGCTTTGACTGATAGTCTTTTCATTGTCGTCTATGTAAGTGAAGAATGTAAATATTGGGTCAGCTGATGTTCATGTTTAATCATTTTAGACAAGTGATTTTACTGAAGGCTACCAGGATAACTGAGTTTATTAAATTCATTCACAATATGTGCACTCACTAACTTTATTAATCCTATGCCTAATATGATGAAAACAGACTAGTTAATGTCTCTTGCCTTGTCACATTGACAATTACGCAATAGTACATTAGCGTAATCACGTACATAATTCTAAATAGCGAAATTAGACAAAAGATTATTCATTTACATCCCTGAATATTTCTGTCTGTCATTTAACATTTCTATCGTAAAACAGTGGTCAAATAGGAATATTTGGTTTAGCTACTTACATCTTGCACTTCATAACTGTCTGAGGCATCAAGCTGGAATATTTACATTCAGTGCCTGTGAACATAAACCCCGCCTACTTTGATACTTTGTTAAAGTAGACCAATTCCACAGGAAAACTGTGGACCTGGCAACACTGATATGAAGGACAAGCTTTCTTCTGGAAAGGGGGTGGGAGCAGCAGCTCATTTGCATTTAAAGGCACACACACACACGAAAATGGCGTGTTTTTGCTCACATCCAAAGAGGGGCAAATTTGACATGCTGTAATAAATTATTTGTGGGGTATTTTAAGCTGAAACTTTAAAGACACATTCTGGAGACACCAGAGACTTATATTACATATTGTAAAAAGGGGCATAATAGGTCCCCTTTAATGCAGTTCAGTTTACAGTTCTCATAAAACATATCATCCCACTACAACCCTGCTGATATGGTATACCCAGTCAGGCAGAGCAAGCTCCGCATTTGTTTTCAACCTGTTTTTCAGTTGGAGAGTGGAGATTCCATCCCTGGGCGGTCCAGGTGATTTGCAGTTGATTCAGCGAGGCACAGGTAGATCTGTTCACTTTGCAGGAGTCTTCTCACTGCCCTCTATGGTATTCCTTGACCGAAGCTCTGCTCGACACAGATAGCCTGGCACACAGCTGGCCCAGGGTTCTGCACAAGTATGCGTTGCCTCCAGTGAGCCTGATTGCACAGATTTTGTGCAAGGTCAGGAAAGGAGAACAAGTCTTGCTGGTTGCGCCTCACTGGTCCACACAGATTTGGTTCTCGGATCTCATACTCCTCTAGACAGCCCTTCCCTGGCAAATCCTCTTGAGGAAGGACCTTCTTTCTCATGGGCAGGGTACAATGTGGCACCCGCGTCTCGATGTCTGGAATGTCTTCGTCTAGCCCCTGAACGGGACAGGTAAGTCCTTAGGGAAGCATGACCTGATCATTAGATCCTCAAAGGTATGAAGAGGTTAAATCCCCCAAGACCGTGCCTTACCTGTTGAAAAAAAACACAAAAAAAATAGTTTACTCAGCATGTGCTAGTTAGGTATGTTTTGAAGCATGGCAGCTGGTTTCCGGTCTCTCAACTGAGGTTGTATAGATGATTCTGAGTTCCTGTCTCTCACCAGGGTTAGCCTCTGCTATGCTTAAGGTATATGTGGCTGCTATTTCTTCTACCCAAGTATCTATTGATGGTGTTTCTATGGGGAGGCACCCCTTGATGTCTGGATTTTTGCACATTGCCAGACGGCCGAGGTCTATCTGCAGGCCGCAAGTTTCTTTCTTGGGACATTTGTGTGGTCCTGGAAGGTTAATATAGGCTCCATTTGAGCCAGTGTCAGAGAAGTTACTAACTCTTAAAGTGGCTCTTCTATTAGCATTGACTTAACTTAAAAGTATAGGAGATCTGCAGGCCCTATCAGTAGCCTTTTCCTGCTTAGACTTTGCTCTTTTAATGGTCAAAGTCATTCTGCAACCCAGACCTAAAGTGCCTTCTAGCTGGTCATCCTGTAAGCCTTCTTTCCTCCACCTCATGATTCTCCAGAACAAGAAAGTCTTCACCTTTCATGTCCCGTCCGGACTCTTAGTAACTACATCCACTGCTTAGGCCAGTGGCATAAATTGCCCCAGGTTTTGGTGGTCGCAACAGAGGTAATGTGGTCACCAAGCAGCACCTTTCTCATTGAATTATAGATGCTATCACTCTGTCCTATGAAGTGTGTGGAATGGTTTCACCTATAGGAGTCAGGGCCCACTCCAATGGGAGTGTAGCATCTTCCAAGACTTTATCTAAAAGTGCACCCTTACATGATGTTTGTGTTGCGGCAGGTTGGTCCTCTCCACACAAACTCAGCAGGACATGGATTCAACCCCAGGATACCAGGTCCTTTAAGGTTGATCCAGTCTTGTCTGCGCTCAACAATTGTCTGTGCCAATGTTACACAGCTTTGTTGGGCAGGTGTTTTTCCTCAGTGTGGTGGTGTTGGTATTGACATTTTTATAGCATCAACGCCATGACAGCGTTGAGTTCAATTCGAAAGGGAACATCTCAGGTTGTGTATGTAACCCAGTTCCCTGAGAAGGGAACAAGACACTGCATTGTGATTCTACACTTTAGAATCTGGGTATTTCGTGACATAGGTTTATGGACTGACCCTGACACACTATAATACCTCTGTGCCATCTCTGCAATGCAAAGATGGATTTTATTGTACTGATTATATTTGTTTTGTAACTGATTTTATTTGATTGTAACAACCAAGCACCTAAGGTGCTATAGCCCTTATTGCAATTGTTAGGTTTCTTTTTTGTTCCTGATTGGGAGTCTATGGGAGCCCTATTAACCATACATAGAAATTTGGCACATTGAGTTGGAACTGAATAATAATCTGGGGTCTCTAGAACTAAATCTATGGCACCACCTCCAGTTCAAAAATTCTATATTCTCTTAGTAATAACTTTTGAACATTTTGTCCAAGAAACAAAATACTTAGTTAATTTCTTCTCATGCTGATCATATTCAATATCATAAATTAAGACATCAGAGTAATCACCATTTTGAAATGTACTGTATTCTATTTTTCACTACTCCTTCAAATTTTAATCAAACTTCGGTCAGGTTTTCACTGAACTGAGCTGCACAGAATTTCATTTGGCAACAGTACCAACTACAGGTCAAGAGATCTGAAAATTTTTATTTTTGCTCATTACTTTTAAAACCTTTGTCAGAGAATCATGATCTAGCTATGAATTTCATGGATCATGTAGAATCCACTTTTCACAATCCAAATTTTCCAAAAAACGGATGAATCGCCTATATGCAAATTTTTGAAATTTGTCATAAATGATTATATATATTTTTTAAATGCTTTGACATATTATCACAAAAATTGGTGCAGTTTATATCAGTGACAGCTTATCCTGAAGTTATCTGAGCAGTTTGAAGACCATGTAAGGTTATGTAGATGTAATTACATTGAACAAAAATTCATTTTGTGTCGCTATGTGTTTACAGATTTCTTGGTTTATGCCGAATTGCAATGTTATCCCATTTGTTAATAAACATAACATTTCTCAAGAGCTATTTTTGAAGGGGACACAAATAATTGTTAGCCAAAATTGAAATTGTAAGGATAGTCAAGTGTACACAGCATGTGTACATAGCATGGAGACCATGTTTAAATATGAGTTAGGTTCATAGGTTCACCACACAGTCATATCATAATTACTAAATTATTTTGTGCCCTCCACATAGTATTTTAGGTTTCATCTGGGATTGTGGATGTTTCTTATTTAGATATTCAACTGCAGCAAGCCCTCATCAGCCACTTAACATCATATTGAGCAAAACCCAACATATCGGTCGGTCTACAATATTAGCCTAATATCAGTTCACACAGGCTTATCGCCGAATTAGTGGTAGTGGGTGACTTACTATCCAACAAGCTATTAAACAAGCCAAGCTACCACACAAGCTAGGTAACCTTATAATCGCTCATAATATACATAAGCATTGTAGCACTTAACAATCTCTGTGGAGCTGCTTTGTTGTACTTGAACTTGAATTTGAACTTGGAAATTAAACCATTGTACCATATGTCAACTGCCATTCAATACACTGTCAGAAGAAGAAGAAAAAAAAAAGGATGCAGGGGTAGTCAACCCTACTCCTGGAAGGCAACCAGCCTGCAGAGTTTACCACCAACCCTAATCAGAGCAAGCAAGGTTGGAACTAATGTTTATATTAAGATAGCTAGACCTGCCTTAAAGGGACACCTTTGCAATAGCATGCACAGAATTCCACATGGGGGTTGCAATTTATATACCCCTAAAGCTTCTAAAAGGTGTCTGTATTTTCGTGTTTAGTTGCAAATGCAACAGATATTCTGTTGTTTGTGATGTACTTCACCTGATCTTCCATTTAGAGTGCACATAACTAACCAATAAGGATCACTCACAAATCCTCTAATGCAATCCTGTAGAAGTCAGCCAATCTGATTAAGACTGACTAGATTGATAAATCATTCCCAGTTTAGTGTGCCATACTGTATGTGTATGACAATCAGTGAACGGTATGGGTGGTCCATAGGCATGTGCTGTCTGAGGCAATGACTAGATGTCAGTATAATACCAAGATGACTTGCCATATCAGTGCAACAAAAAACGGGGTGCATCTTTAAGCCAACCAAAATGCTTTTTATATGACCAGCAGACCACATGTAACTATAAAACTGTTTAACAGGTCATTACTTTTTTAACCCACAATATATACCACAATATATAGTTCAGATACAATTTAAACTGAACTGAGCTGGACGATGACATCACTGAATTCAATGATGAACTGCATTTAACTGAAAATTGAGTGTTTACTATTGTCCTTTTGCATTGACACATTATTTTCCTATTTGATACTGTAAAGCTGCTTTGGCACAATCTGTATTGTTAAAAGCGCTATATAAATAAAGGTGACTTGACTTGACTATACATCTGCAACTGTGCAACCCCAGTGCTTATGTCTGGAAGTTCACTTTCTCTTGTAGAAAATGTGTAATATTTATTTAACAACAATTACAGATACTTCTTTTCCAAAAAAGCTGAGCAACTAAAAAGTTATTTAGTTCCACATGTGATTGCAGTTTCCCTTTTTTAATATCTTCGATATCTTCTGAAATGTCCTGTTCAATTAATAACTAATAAAAACCCCAGATGGGACACAATGCAAAATGACATTATTTTAAAAAAGAAAGGTGTTTATGAAGGAAGTAGTATTAGCTGGTAGGACATGTCAAGAAAATAACTAATATCATAGTGGCATTTTTTGATTTTGGAAAAAAAAAAGGTGGTTCCCTCTGGATCAAATCCTGGGAGGTCTTTCTTGGTGGAGTTTGCATGGTTTCCCAGTGTTGACGTGGTTTTCCACCTTCAATTGAAAGATATGCAGGACAGGTGAATTGGAGACACTAAATTGTCCATAAATGTCAGTGTGAATGTGTTTAACCCTCTATGGTACCGTGTTGCCTCCAGTAACAACATATTTTTTTAAATAAAATGAGACACTCATTTAATTGACCAATGCTGTCTCAGGGAAGTAGAAGTCAAATACTAATAAATGAGCATACAAAAAAAGTGGTCACATGACCCACAGGGGTCCATATTAGGTGCGTTCGACTTCATGCAGCACTGCGCAGACCGACCGGCGGCTGACTTGAAACAGTGCATGCCGGTTAGAAATTTAGTCCGACGTGAACCGGCGCGGACGCCACGTCACTGTCACGTGTGGCATCAAAGTACCGCGACAGCATTTCGAGAGCAGCCGGCTGACTCAGCTGGCGCAGCTTTTTCAGAGCGACTGCAGGAGTGCTGATGACGACACAGCTGTTTCACGAATCGCTGTCTGTAGCCGTGCTTCAAGTCGAACGCACCTTTTGTTTCCACTTTCAGGACATGTGCACATGTCACATGACTCCATATTTTGTCCAATGAAAAGTGCCTTTTTCATCAATTTCCGTGCATATAATTGCCTGCAAAAAATCGTAGTCACCTTCATTGGAAAGTAAAGAAGTATTTTCAAAAACTTTACATAATATTTCATCAAATGTATCATAGGAAATTACAAAAAACTGCATGCTGCCTCAAGGCAACATTGTACCGCAATGGAATTGCATTAGGCCATGCAGGCATACTAGGTTAGAATACAAGTATATGATATTTGTAAGGAAAATAGTTAGAATTATCTAAATGTATTAGAATTTTTGCATTATTTTGTAGTGGATTTTCAAGAATAGTAATTATCATACTATATCTGCACATATTATGATTTGTCTGTTTAGAGGAATTGCTTCCTCAGTTTTCACAAGCAATGAGATGCCATTAGTGAAGTAGGAGATTTTGCATACATGTGCTTGTGTGTGTATGTGCATGCTTGTAAGGATAAAGTGCATATTAGGATAAGGTTATGATTATTTTTCATTTTTTACTTTGAAACAACACATATTATGTTTTGGTATGACAACAGATATGATAGTTTAGTTATACTTGTGATCCACGATGTTGCCTGAGATCAACAGCTGGATTTGAAATGTTATTTTTTATTAAATATGAGATGTGCAATACACTAAAATCTAGATAAATCTGTTTGTTCAAGTGTTCGTTTAAAGAAATTGATGTTTTCAATAAATATATTTCTTTTTTCTGCATGAAAATGTCAAATGTTTAAAGTTGTCCATTGTGGTACAATGTTGCCTTGAGGCAACAAACTTTTACAAAATAAAGAAATAAAAAAATACTGAAAAATGTTATTGATATTGTTATAGTGTCCAATTTTAAGTAGGAAAAACATCACAAATAATTTTTTCCTCATTGATATCATATTCCATACCGTAGAGGGTTAATAGATATATCTACGTATCTACCTATCTGTCTGTCTGTCAGTCAGTCAGTCAGTCAGTCAGTCTGTCTGTCCCAAATAATTACTTTCATTAAATATATATAAAATAAAACTGTTGAAAAGGGTGATCTGTCCCTTTAAGAATCTATTATAACTATTTTCCCTATAATCATATTCACAAAGGCCGCTGATGCAAGACTCTGCAATTACTTTTTTGAAAACACCAAAAGTTTATTGACAACAGACACAGACACACCAAAATACATCAAACATCTATCAGTGACAAAAGCCAATTATGGTGTAGCCTAACGCTGCCTGCATCTGGGCCAAAAACCTTGAACACACCCAAAAGACCACAGCCAAAGGGCAACTACATTCTGCACCTGCATGAGAGGGAATAACTCTGCATATAAGCAGATGTCATATCACAAGTGACATGAAGTTGAAAAATCATAAGAGCCTGCCCTCTTGACTTAGTCATTTGCTTGCTTTCATCAATTGACGGTGTGTCACGGCCTCAAGCCCATACATACATACATACATA
>NW_015634071.1:290403-294870 GCF_001515625.1 Sinocyclocheilus rhinocerous
ATATATATATATATTCAAATATAACTACTGAAATGTGGTAATATGTATCTCAGAAAACTGTGCAGTTCGCTAATCAAACCTATATGCACTGATGCAATATTGCCAAACATCAGCCAAAAGAAATATGAATTGAATCACTGCATTATCATGTCCATACATGTTACTTCCTTTATGTGCTTTTGGGCATCACAATTTGTGGTCCTTTCTTACTGCAGTCTGCAGAGGCGGAGCAAAAATTTTATTTTGGAGTACATAAACTCTCATCCCACTGTCTTGGGATATTCAAACTTTATTGAACAGGGATACACAATGGAGATCTACTCATCAACTGCATGTATGACAACACATTTTTGAAGTCCTAAGTTACCTAGTATTTTGTGGATTTTTTTATGTTTTTTTTTTTAACATTGTATTTTTTATTGCAGGTGTAGTGACAATCTTGTACATTTTTGCTACATCCTCTGCGCAAGGTAAGAAAGGAAACACTATAATTATACTTTAGACATGTTGGCAATTACTATTACTAGTTTTATATTATTTATTTTTTTATTTATACGAGTGGATATTAAATTTATAATTAAGTGAGTCTAATTAATAATGTGCAACCACTAAAGTGGAGAGTAAATGTAAATTAGCAAGACAATCTCTCTCTCTCGCTGTTTTTTGTTTTTTGTTTTGCTGGATGGAGGCGGAGACGTTTCGATTTCAGCTTCAGCGAGCTCGCGCTTGAGTTTGCATTCAGCGGGGTCGCGCTTGAGTGTGTCACGAGCAGTGCACAATATTTTTCTGTTAGTTGCGGGAAATACTTACCCGTGTAGCGCAAAGCCCAAAGACGGCAAATTGCGTATCTGAACGCTTAACAAATTCAGACCCACTAATGAAGGTACTGTTAGAGCAAAGCACTGTTACACACCCACCGAGACTGGATACCATTTTGACTGGGCGGCGAGGGACAGTAACGTGATGACCGTGGTAGAGTAGCGCTTGACGTGATTTGGGAGCTCTGCAGTATGATTAACGTTAACTGAATTTGGGAAATTTTGTGATGAATTCCGTTGTTTTATTTTTTAATTTTGACACGTATTTTTGTTTGTTTTGTTGCTTGTGATGCTGGGCAGAGTTAGTCTTTGTTTTCTTTTTCAGACAGTTCTTGGCTGCGTTTCCCAAAAACGCAGCCCAGTTTTTGTTATCTTGTAAGTCCCTGTATCGCTGCAAACAATGCACCAATACAAAGTACTTTTTTTAAAAACCCTTCTCGTTTCCGCATTGTTTTGTTTGTTGCAATCTGTTGAGTGCCAATTGCGGAAATGGCATTTAAATGTTTATTATAATATGTAGTGGTACTTAACCAAACCATACACCCTTAACTGAACGAAATAAATATATTATTCACGATTTAAATAAGGCTTCTGGTAGGAACCACCTTCATTAATACCTTCTAACAAATACAGATATGTTTTTAAAAATATTAATGTTAAAATAACAAAACTGTCTTTACCCCCCCCTTTTATAAATAAAAAGAAAACAGATAGAATAGAAAAAGAATAGAGCAAGCTAGTGTTAGAGGATTAATACAATGTTAGAATACAAATGAACTTTGCATGAAAATTCACTTTACCATGGTTTTAGGTTAAAGGGATAGTTCACCAAAAAATTATCATTGTTTACTCACCGTCAGAACATTACAAAGCTGTTTGATGCACTTCTCTGGAAAACAAAATAATATATTTTGTCCATTAAATGAAAGTCAGTGGGGTCCAGTGTTGTTTTGGACCCCACTGACTTCCACTGTATGAATGAAAAGAATCGTGTGACGTTTTTTCAAAATATTTTCTTCCAAAATTTTCATCCTGAACCTTTTGAAGTTAACATGAAATGCAACCCATTTTTCTTACTAAAATTAGAGGGAGAGGTTTGTTTTTGTGTGCCAGGAATTGTGATAAGTGGGTGTTGCAAACCAGAATGGAGCCAGGTGGGAGGGGAGTGATTTTAAAAATCATGTGATACTATAAATCATGTGCCCTTTTACATTCACTTTTTTCATGTTATGATAACATCAGCAAAAAAGAAAAGTCATTTCAGAGGCAGAACAAGTTATTGCATTTTGATTCAAGATTACAAATAGTTTGCACTGATAAATTTGTTTACAATAAGACCGGAAACTTGCATTAAGTCAATGTCATATTCATGTTGACTTTCATGTTTAGCATTTAGAGTTGTCTTATCCAAATGAGACTAGATACCACTTTTCAAAATGAATAATCTCTTTGTTCTTTAGGAATTTGCCATCATGACAGAGGGAGCCAGTGAGTGACCTTACACAGAGCGCTAACGCTGAGCCTCTGAGCACCGTTTCATAAGAGATGCTTTATTATTTTATTTTTTTTATTACATATGTATTTTATCATAGAACACTTAAATGTAAATTAAAAGAATGATTTGGTAAGAGTAAAATGGGAGTAATCTGTCTTGTTTATAATGTCAGCAGCAATGCAGGTTTCAGTGGACAGATGGAAGGCAGTCATCATCTGCACTGTTGTGGAAATGTATCTTACAAGACCTCAGAAAGTTCCTGCTGTAATGGTAGGAGAGGCTCTTGCAGCTGTTAGTTTGTGGTAGCTGAGTCACTGAGAGTAGAGGATGTGATTCACAGTGAGTTTAGGACATACACAATGATTGAACACATTTTATATTTCAATGTGTTGCAGGAAATGTAACTCTGGGATTAAGCCAGCTGGTGGCTGACTGTTGTGATTCTGTGGCTTTCAATCCCCTTAACGAGATTTGCTGTAATGGCAGCATACTGACTCGAAGCAGCACTCACATGAAATGCTGTGGCAAAGGTAGCCGATGCACTTCATGCACCTTGAACAGATTGACAGCCACATTGTTCAGATTTGACACATTTTTGCATGCTTACATTTTTTAAGGTTGATTGATCTTCATACCATTAAATCAAGGAAGGCTTATTTTATAATGAGTTTTCTCTTACACTCATTTACAGTCATGTACCTGACAACGACTCATTTGTGTTGTGGTGGCGGCAACATATTTCAATGGAAGGAAAATCATTCTTGTTGTGGCAAAGAAACGTATGACATGACAACCCACTGCTGCTGTACTAACCTTACACTTGAAGTAAAGCCGAAAAATGAAACTTGCTGTCCAAAAGCAACAGGTGTGATTATTAGACAAACAGTAATAGATATGTAATTTGTTTTAGTAGGTTGTAATCTGAATCTTATTCTCACAGACACTGATGAAAGAACAGAATGCCAGCAAGGCTCTCTTACCACCCGGTGAGTCACACATAATGTTCTGGCTTAAAGACTGTTAAAACTGTGTCAACAGTATCTGTGACATGTTGACTACTACAGAAAATAATTTTGATTTGTCCCTCAGTTTGTGAAAACAATTTTTTTTTTTACAGGTCTATTTTATAATAATTTTTCTGTTTGTTTTTATGTGTTACTGGAAATCTCAAGAACACTCTCCAAAAACTCAGGTAAAGCACTTGGCATCCTCATTGTGTATTAATAGTTTTACAAATCTATAATTTGATCGGATAATGATCTGTTTAGTTTCAGTATCCATTGATAGTCTGTTCAGTTAATACTTGCCTAACCTGATATGTCCAATTTATATAAATCACTTTTGTCATTGTTGGAAATTATGATGATTGTATAGTTATTTTTGTAATAATCTCACACTCCTACTCATTCTGTTCTAGAATCGAAGTGTGGATCAACACCCTACAATCCCCAGAAAAAAATTTGTTGCTCAGTGAATATTCATGAGAAGGCTTCAGCACTTACTAAGGTATTACCTTTTGACTTGAAGCTTAGTTCTGCAGGGACAGAAATTCCAATAAATTGGACATTTCTCTGAACACTGTGGTTTTCAGTAAAATGTGCTTATGAAGTATTTGGAGAAATTACATTATAGAGTATTCAAAAACACTGCATACATTAACCTACTATGTTTACCTGTGTCCTTCAGTGCTGTGGCAAAGATGTTTACACTCTGTCAGATGACAATGTGCTGTGCTGTAATGGAATCCTTCATCTCAATGTGCCTGAGCAGTCAGAGTGTGTTGGAGGTGTTATATATACTCCACCAAACACTATTTGCCAAATGTATGCTCGTCCCCGTCTTGGTAAGCACTGCTGTGGAGGACAAACCTTCAATCCTCGCACACATATTTGCTGTAACGGACACAGGTAGGCCTACAGATTACAAAGATTTGATATCATTTAAAGGGGTCATATGATGCTGCTAAAAAGAACAGTATTTTGTGTATTTGGTGTAATGAAATGTGTTTATGCGGTTTAAGGTAAAAAAAACACATTATTTTCCACATACTGTACATTATTGTTTCTCCTCTATGCCCCGCCTTTCTGAAACGCGTCGATTTTTACAAACCTCATTGGTCTGAAAAGCGAGGTATGCTCTGATTGGCCAGCTATC
>NW_015634071.1:294956-300445 GCF_001515625.1 Sinocyclocheilus rhinocerous
GCCTTCACGACATGGCGGCGGTGGCAACAACAATACTACAGCGAGAATATAAGTTACGCCTTCTTTCTTTGCGTGAACGTTTGGGCGGCGTTATGCAAATCTTCCGAGATCGTGACGTAGGTATGTGGGGGTGTGTTAGAACGAGCCGTTTTAGGTAGGTGTGGCTGACTCTTAATTTTTATAAAGAATATCTCTTTGGATTTGAGACTTTAGTCTTTGCAACTTTACAGATCTTCTTTATGCACCAAGAGCTTGTAACACTCCAAAGAGAAAGGAAAAATTGAAATCGCATCATATGACCCCTTTAAAAGCAAATTTAATGCCAGATTTACTAACATTCTGCGCCAGCGCAAACCCTCTTTGGGCATAAAACTGCTGTCCTGATCAATGTTCCCTCCAAGTTACACGCGTACGTGGCCGTGCACTTCTTATGTCATGACCACGCAGAAGAAATAATATGAGCGGGCACAGGACACACACAAAAATGAATTGGGAAAGCCATTTGATTGAATTATAGTACATGCAAAATAATTGCAATGCTCGGGGCAAACCACTATAGAGTTGGTGTCGCCATAGAGTTAGAACCGGTGAATGCGGTTTACAGGTTTCATAGAAAGAGAATGATGTGCGCCAAATGTTGCTGTAGAAATCAAATGGTTGCGGACAAAACAGCTCAACACGAGAGTCAACGCGACCGTAATAACATGTGAACTAAAATGTCATCATGTTTTTAAAAAGAGTGGCTTGATTAAGTGGTGGAAATTGCGGATGATGGGCACAGAATGGTAACAAAACTCAGACACATTTACAGTCACAGGTGTAGTAAAGTGCAAACTCTACTACATAGGGATGTTTAGATAACGATATAAGAATTCACGTTCACGTTTTTTTCAAATATTTAGCTTACAGATCTCAGTTTAAATGTCTCGGTTTGTTTTCTTTCCTATTTTATTATATTCTTTAATATTAATATAAAGAATTGAACTGTTCTGCGTGAGATTTGTAAAAATTACTTTTAATAGAATTTCTTGGTATGACAGCATTGTAAAAATGTTTTCCCAGGTAACCTAAAATGTGCATCATTTAGTTACATCAAGGGTCAAATAAAATATAAATAGCACATTAAAGTTAAAAGTTGCACCCTTTTCTGTGTGTGCGCTGTACAGGTCTGGTATAAAGAATGTTTTTGCTCAGGTGGCCGCACAATAGAGAAAAGTTTTGCTCAGCAAGAAAAAAAATAGAGGGAAGATTGGTCCTGATTTACTAAAGACACGCATTGAAAAACTAAAATGAAATGAATCATACAACGCGATTTACTAAGGTTTTTGATAGTTTACTGGTATTTGTGCCATTATTTAATGCCTCAAAAAGCATGTCTTATTTATCCTGTTTAGTAAATCTGGCCCTTAGTATTTTTTGCTCATGTTTTAAATAATTTATGTTTTGATTAATTTTGCAAGCAAAATGAGTAGTATTCAGCTGGTTGTGTAGTTAGCATCTTTATGGGCTATCTACAGTACTAAATTAATTTCCTCACAATGTAGAGCTATTTTTAAATGACTTTCAATGCTGTAGATCCAGATTATATAGTTACCAGCATGCACTAAGTGGGCCATGCCAACCAACCAGACCTTGACCCTTGATCTTAACATCACAACCACCGTGAGGGGGTGACCTGCCTTATGTAGAATAACATATATGTCAAAATGAAAGATAATTTCTTTAGGGGTACAACTTTATATACAATGTAAAAAGTTACTCAATCTCCAAAAATCTAGTAGCTTTAGGCAAAACCATTAAAAAAATAGCAGATAGTCAGTGTTTGGCCTGTAGCCTGATTTCATGTATGTCTCATGCTGTCTTGACAAACGAGGCTTTGTCTGTAACTGGAAATTCAAGTCTAACTGATACGTCCAGAGACATCATAGGAACATGCTTACTGGCACTACATTTCTCACAGAAGACTTATTCACATGGCACAGCTTTAGAGCGGGAGTCTCTCAGTCATTAGGATCACCCCATGAACCCTCAAGAAATTTTAAAACCACTAATAACCTGAAAAAACTGCCTCGGGCAATTTCTGTGTTGGTTGTTGAATGACTTTTCTTTCCAACTTATTTCTATTTAGCCACAACAAGATGAATGGCAATTTCTGTTGTGGTTCAGAAGTCTATGACCACCACAACCAGTTGTTGAGATGCTGCTCAGGTCATCTCTACAACCTAACACGTTTAAGTGGGGAAGCAGAGTGCTGTGGAAACCATCTGCTGGAATATAAGACACAAACTTGCTGTTCTTCCTCAACCAATGCCATAATTTATGACACCAAACCAAACCACCATTGCTGTGGGCATTACTACTACAACACGTCCCTGTGGAGCTGCTGTGCTGAACATCTCAAACCAACACCAAAGCCTAACAGCTCCCCTGCAGAATACAGGCTGAAACCACTAATGGACCTGATCCCTGAAATGTGCAATAAAACAGGTGATGTTCTTGAACATTTATTGTGGTGCAACCCGAAATGCAAAATAAATTTTTTTGGAAGTAGACTTAATGATCTTGTCTTTGTGTTTGTGTGTGTGTGTGTTTCTAGTGTTCTTTGGCAAAGTGGAGAGTTTGGCACTTGAAAATTATCAGCGTCTCATTGTGTTGAAAGTTGTTGGACAGGTCGATGTAAAATCGGAAAAGGTCATCAAAGACCCTTGGCTTTATGTGTCCCTGGATCACTGCAGCTCTCCTGCCACAGAAAACGGCATGACCTACCTTTGGGAGGAAAACCACGATAGGAAGTACAAGCTTCTCTCTCACCCTGTTGACCTAACCTCTGACATTCACATGTTCTATGCTGTATGTTACCAAAAGATGGGATAGAAATATGAATTGAGGTCTATTTCCAATTATTTCAAACCAAATTCAATGCATGCTGGTTGTCATGAGATTTCTGTCTGGAAAATAATTTTTATCCATCATTAATGCTAAATGACCCATAAATAATGTGTGTTAAGGGCCACTATATTTAAAATTAAGACAGGCTTCCAAAGTCTCTGTTGCTGTATCATTACACAGCTTTATGGCAGAGGCCTCGTTGGTTATTTTTATTTCATCCCAATAATGGATTGATCCTGTTTGGAGTGTGCAAAGGGGATAGCTCACCCAAAATTTGAATTTGCTGTTAATTTACTCACCCTCAGGCCATCCAAGATGTAGGTGGTGACTTTTTTTTTTTTTTTTTAGTTGAACAGTAAAAAAGATTTTTAGCTGAAACCGTGGTCTTTGGTGATTCATAAAATGCGAGTCAGTGGCTTTATGTGGCATTATTACCTGTAATCCACATAAATCTGATTCTTTTCCATGTACTGGCTCTTTCGGACAATTTTTTTCTATGAATTGGTTCAGTTCACTAGTTAGTTTACGTAATCATGCAATGACTAAACATAGGCTATACGAAATCATATTATTAAAACATCCAGTAATGATGTGAATCATGGATGTTTTGCAAGTCTATAGCATATAAAGTGAATAAGTGAACTGGTCTTCTTCATCAGCTCACCTTTTTAAATAAACAAAGACAAACTATAAAAACTTTAATTTCGCCCCTTCATTCAAGTGCTTGGTTCATGCATGCACTTATCACCGGTCTTCTGAGTCAGAACTGTTTCCTCAGTGCAGTGTACTGTTGGAGTAACTGGGGCACTGGATGAGCCGGTAAAAACCAGCATCATAGGATCATATATGGTATTTTGGCTCATTTCGAGTTGGCGTGACTGTCAGGCATGTCCGAAAGTGAGTTTTGATTGAGTAACTTGTAGATCAGTGCTGCTCAAGTCACGAACTGACGGTTCAGTCCTATTTGGTAAACTGGTTCATCTAGTTCACTAAAAAGAAATAGGCTAGAAACCGGACATCTTCTTTACCAGAAATCTTCTTTACAGTTCTAACTCAAGAAAAAAAAAAAGTCGCCTACATCTTGGTTGGTCTGAGGGTGAGTAAATTAACAGAAAATTTTCAGTTTTGGGTTAACTATTCTTTTAAGCTATTTAATCAGTCAGGTCATTTTAGTTTTTATGTTTGTATAACTAATATGAAAATTAGAATCAAATAGAAAACATTTTTCTATTTTTAAATTCATATTGTGTTCTCTTTTAACCTTTAAAACTTTAAATTGCCTGACAGTCTTATTTTTATATATTTTACGTTTCACTGCATGTCCTAATAAGCATTTTTTTAATCGTACTGTATTTTCTTAGTCTCAGGTCTATTTCAATTTCTGTTACGTTTTAATAATTTGACTGGTTTTAGGGGCCTATAGCTCTAAGGTGCTTTTAACATTTAATTGTAATTGTTTGTTCAAAAGCAGCTAATGACTTTTTTCCTAATTCTTGAGAAGACAAGGTTAATTCCGTTTTGTTATTAGTTTTAAGTATTTGCTATTGACTGTTCAAATGCGGAGTTGTGTGTGTGTGTGTGAGAGAGAGAGAGAGACTGGGTCTGCTCTGACTGGGTCAGATGGCCATTCAGAGCAGACTGTGCTTGTCGGAAGGAGGGACTTTGTAGAAAACGAAGCGTTTGAGAGAGGCGGGGCATAGAAGACCTACAATAATGTACAGTATTTGAAAAATAATGTGTTTTTTTAACATTAAAGCATCTCAACATATTCTGTTACACCAAATACACAAAATAATGATCTTTAAAAAAGCATCATATGACCCCTTTAACTTTATACAACTCTGAACATATCTTTCATATGAACTGTTGTGTGAAGAAAGTTTACTCACTTAAGTTGTGTTATAGTATTGCAGATATATCTATCTATATATATATATATATATGCTGTCCCTATTGTCTTTCATGCTGAAATGTTTGCATGAATTTCCCACATTATAAGCACAGAATGTGCGGGAATGAGTAAAATTAAATGCAATACATGCAATCTGGTGCTGAAATTCAAGCCCTAAAAACATTTCAAAAGCATAGGCTCTTGCTTCACAAATCTCACCCTGTGGCTTCAAACAGGTAGCCTGCATGTTCCTGGCTCTCTCTCTCTCTCTCTCTCTCACTCTCTCTCTCTCTCTCTATATATATATACAGTGCACAGCATAAATGAGTACACCCCCTCTAAAACTTAACAAATTCAGCAATTACTCTTTACTTAGAAGACATGTTAAGGTTCTTTGGAGATGTAATGTTCCAACAAGTCTGCTTGATCAATTACCAAAGAAGAAAGCCAAAATTATTCAGCAAAATAAGATTTTCTTATCAAAGTGATACAATTTTGTGTTGCAAAAATGAGTACACCCTCCTGAAAGTTACTAAATAAAAAAAATTAAAAAGTGTATAGGTTTAAGGCTGTTTTTAATCAACAGGTAAGTATATTGAACCAAAAATTTTAAAGACAAGTAATTTCCTGACAATTAAAAGTGTTATATGGTCCACTGAATCATACTCAGACTTAATGCTGGCAGCAGTGGAACCACTTGGGAGAGAAC
>NW_015634071.1:300455-307416 GCF_001515625.1 Sinocyclocheilus rhinocerous
CATTCAAAAACAATGGACTTGTGATAAGGCTCCTGAAATAATCAGGTCTTCAGTTTAAGTGTTCTTTTAGTGATGAGTGAATTTTTGCTAGAAAAAGAGCAGGAGAAATAACATGCAAGTGTCTCAGAGCCGGCAAAAGCTATGAAAAGAGTGACACTTTATCTCACAAGAGTATGACGCAGCCTGCAGAAGTGACATGCATGGTTGTTGTCACCACTAGAATTACCTACTGTAGCCAAAGCAAAATAAACTCATTTAACCTCTTCCAGGGCCCATATTTACAAAATAGAGACTTCTGGGAATCCATACTCTGGTCTCAAGACCAGACCAATTCAATCATTTCGGATCCAAAAGCATCCAAAATGTTCTGGTGTTGCTAGAGGAGGAGTACAGAGAGAAGTGCCTGGTTCCCACAGTGGCACTCAGTGGTATTAAAGCTCTTTTATAGGGATGAATGAGTGCTGAAGGTGTGAGGGAGTTGTACTTTATCAACGCTTTCATGAATTCAAAGCAGTTCCGGCTGATGGCGCAGCACGTATGCGTTGCGTGATTAGTGACGAATGCGGAGAGAGAACAAAACAAAACGCCGGTCACGAATTAGAAGTACAAACCGAGGATTTGCAAAGAAAAATGTCGGAGGATTTCGATATAAACCAAGAAGAGACTGGTTTTCCTTTGCTAAAGTAAGAAAACTTTGCTTCCTTTGCTCGTATAAACAAACTCGCGAGACTAGCATACCTCAGAGGCGCGTGCACTCGCATACGTGCTGTGTCATCCGCCGGAACTGCTTCAGTGTATGACAGTCAGCGGAAGTGAGAGAAAAGTGTTTATTACATTTGAAATATGGATATTTTTCTTTCAAAAACACATTGATTCGCTACAGGGGGCCTTTATTCATCCCCCGGAGCCGTCTGCGGCACGTTTTATTATGAATGCGTGAGCTTTATTTGACGACTTGTGGACTGTTCAACTGACTGCACTGATAGAGCTTGGAATAGCCAGGACAATGTTTAATATAACTCTGACTGGATTCGTCTGAAAGAAGAAAGTCATATACACCTAGGATGCTTCGAGGGTAAGTAAAACACAAGCTAATTTTCATTTTTGGGTGAACTAACCCTTTAAGGACATTTTTGTTTTTTTCATATTTTTTTCTTTTTAAATCATTTTGCCTGTCGTAGAGCCAACTGCATACTTTTTGGCAGAAGTGTGTATTTTTATGGAATTTTAATACTTCATCCTCATTTCCTTTCCTAAATCTGTTTTGACACTATAGCCTACTGCACTGCAAATAACTAATCCCGACGCTGTGTGTACCAGTGAAAATTTGTTGGCATCTAATGGATAAAGTGTGGTCCTGCGCCCAAATTAAAACTTACAGAAAGCACATTTTTTGAGGTATCAACCTCAAATTTGGAACACAATTCGTTTAGATTTATGGGTTTCAGCACATCACATTCTTGCTGATGATTTTTGGCTATGGAAAATGTTTGCTGAGAAGACTGTGATTGTAGACACAAAGGCAAGAGGTTTCCAGTGGGGCACTATCAATGTTTACTGGCAAAATTATACTGCCCTCTGCGGCTCCACTGTACAGGAGACATTCAGATTTGATCCGATGAATTGTATGATCATTTTCAAGCTTCCGTAGCTGTCTGGACAACAATTTGTGTGGCTTATTGCCGAACTCAAAATATTTTTGCTTCATAAACATTTAGGATCTAGAAAACTTTTCAGATGTTATCTTGTTAAAGAGGGCATTATAGCATTTTCTTCATCTAATTGAATAATCTGTTTTTCCAGTGAATGCAGAGAAGTAATATTATTTAAATTTTTTGCACCTTTAAAATAAATAAAACAACCCCTTAAATACGCTTTGAAGGTGTCCCACAAAAGTGAAGGTGAGGTATTTGGTTGATTGTTAATTTTAAAAAAATAACAAGCTGTGAACTCAAATATAACATTTAGCATCTTTTAATAGATAGGGATCTGCCCGCCACAATGGTTGAGTTTTGCAATTTTTGATAATTTTAAAGCAAATGTAATTGGACTGTAATCTGAGATTAGAATATTATGATGGCATTAAAGATGAAGGGGATTAACTTTAAGTCGACCAAAACATAATCAATACTGGTATAAATGTTGTGAACCTGTGAATGAAAAGTGTAATCTCTCCTCGTTGGATTAGCTAACCTCCATACATCACCAACATTAGAAATTGTAATGTACATGTTAAGAAAGTCCCTAGATTTAGAAGGGGGAGAATGCTGGGTGGAAGATCTGTCTAAATACGGATCTAAAATCAGTTGAAATCACCTCCTATGATTAAGTTTGTAGATTGAAATATCAGGAATCCGGGGGGGGATTTGGCCCATAGATGTTGACCAAAGTGATAGGTGTTGAAAATATTTCTCCCGCAACTATGATAAATCGCCCTTCTTTACGCGCAATCATAGATCTATGTTTGAATGGAATGCCCTTTCTTATTAAAATGACAGTACCCCTAGCTTTAGATGAGAAGGAAGAAAAAGGAACTGACCTATCCACCTAGCTCTCAGCTTGGAATGGGAATAATTTTTGAAGTGTGTCTCTTGTAAAAATATGATGTCAGTGTTCATGGATTTTAGATGGGACAACACTTTACCACGTTTGACAGGGAGGTTTAGACCTTTGACGTTCCAGGAAGCAAAAGTCAAAGCTCCCTCCCCTCTATCGGGGTCTTACTTAGAGTGGTAGCCATCCCAGTTATTACATTGGCTGTCCCCCTCTAGCACCAAACGCGCCCGCAGATGGAACCCAATTAAACATCCCCTCCCATAATTCCTTATCACAATGATACAAAAAAAACAACAGGAACATACTTGAGGACACAGGAGTGGGTGTCACGGAAACACCAGGCTCTTCCACTCATCAGCGATCCCAGTCACCGGAGTTCTGATCACCCGCACCTGACCGTCATTCACTAATCACCAGCACCACAGTATAAGAGCACTCAGTTCACACAAACCCGTTGTCTGGTCTCCATTGTGGAAAAGGACTGATCGCTCATGCCAAGCTACTTACCTGAACTCTTGTTCCAAGTCTCCAGATCTCCTTCGTCTTCTCACACTCTCCAAAACCTGGTAACAGATCATACCGTCATCAGTATCCTTGCTCTACTCAGTAAAGACTCCTTATCTGCCATATCCTACCTACTTCTGCTATTTATCTACATCTGTGCAATAAACCCGTCTGTTTGATTCTAACCTGTCTGTGTCTTGAGTCTGACCATGCGTTACAGAAGAACAGACCATACCACCATGAATCAAACAGACGTGGACCCATTCCAGGAGCTGGTGGATTCCCTTCGCCGTGTGCTCACTCCTCCTGTCAACACTACACCTGCTCCCGAATCTGTTTCTCCACCATTCTCTTCTTCACCCGGACCGATCTATGCTGCCAGTCCCATGGTCAATCCGGCGCCCTACTCTGGTTCGGTGGACGATTGCAGCAGATTCCTCCTGCAGTGTTCGCTCGCCCTGGAGATGCAACTGCATCGTTTCCCAACAGAGAGGGCTAAGATCTCTTTTATTCTGTCCTTGCTAACAGGTCGAGCACTCCAATGGGCAGAATCATTGTGGCAGCAGAAGGGACCGGTCACTCAATCCTTGAATGCCTTTATTACCCACTTCCGCGAAGTTTTCAGTCGGCCAGTAGGAGATGCTTCAGTGGGTGAGAAATTATATCATCTGAAACGAGGCAAAACCTCTGTGCAAGACTATGCTCTATGTTTCCGCACTCTCGCAGCCTCAAGTGGTTGGAACGAGCGCTCCTTGTTGACGACTTATCGCCAAGGACTAGAGCCCTCTCTGCGGTTTCATCTAGCCACCTATGATGACACCATGGGGCTCGAGCGTTTCGTCCAACTCTCCATCCGGGTGGCAAATCGGCTCTATGGCTGTATGGAGGGTATTCAATGCCAAAATCCACCCATTCCTCTCCGCCAACCAGAGTTTCCCAGCCCTCCAGAACCACAGTCTGAGCCCATGCAAGTTGACAACACCCAGTTGTCCTCGGCCGAACGTCGGCTGACCCAGGGATTGTGTCTGTACTGTGGCCAGGGCGGACATGTAATACGGATATGTCCCATCCGTCCCCCACGACCAGTGGTGAGTGTGGTTTCATCTTCCTCAGTTAATGTACATCCTCTGACTACAACCGTGCAGCTCACTACCCCTCACAATTGTGTTTCAGTTCATGCCCTCCTCGATTCTGGGTCAGCCGGCAACTTCATCTCCGCTGACCTATGCAATCAACTCCAGCTCAAGAAAAGAGTCAACGACATCCCGTATAAAATCCAGTCAATAACTGGAAGTCCCCTCGGCCAAGGACAAGTTCGAAACTGCGCGGGCCCCATCCAGCTGCGTGTGGGCCAGTTACACGTGGAAAACATTTTTCTGTTGGTTCTGGAGGAATCCACCGCTGGGATAGTCCTAGGGCGCCCTTGGCTCATTTCCCACAATCCTTCCATCTCGTGGTCAACGGGAGAAGTCCTGAAGTGGGGCAATGAATGTTTTCCTGGATGTTTTCCTCACCTCCCAAGGCCCATCTCGTCGGTTCCAAGGATCCCAGTCAACTCCACTTCCATAGAGAGCCCCCTAGAAAACCGTTCCATTGACATTCCAAAGGACTATGCCCACTTCAGTGACGTTTTCTGTCCAAAACGAGCCTCCCAATTACCAACTCACAGACCATAGGACTGCGCCATTGATCTCCTACCTGATGAACCAGTACCCAGAGGTAAAATATACTCCCTTTCCATCCCCGAACAGAAGGCCATGGAGGAGTACATCGAGGAGGCATTACAGCAAGGTTACATCCGTCCATCCACCTCCCCTGCTGCTTCTAGCTTTTTCTTTGTGGCTAAGAAGGACGGAGGCTTGCGGCCTTGCATAGATTACTGGGCCCTAAACAAGATCACTATTAAATACCGGTACCCACTCCCCCTCATCCCATCTGCACTGGAACAGCTACGTGGAGCCAGGATCTTCACCAAGCTGGACCTAAGGAGTGCATATAACCTCATTCGGATACGTGAGGGGGACGAGTGGAAAACTGCCTTTGTGACACCTACTGGCCATTATGAATACCTCGTCATGCCATATGGATTAGTCAATGCCCCCTCCGTATTCCAAGGTTACATGAATGAGGTATTCCTGGAGTACTTACATCGCTTCGTGCTGGTCTACATCGACGACATCCTGGTGTACTCCCGGAATGAGGCTGAACATCGCCTGCACGTCTCTAAGGTCCTTCAACGGCTCCGAGAATATCAGCTGTTTCTCAAAGCTGAGAAGTGCACTTTCCACCAGGCTTCAATCCAGTTCCTCGGGTATCAGATCAGCTCCCAAGGTATCAAGATGGATGAGGGGAAGGTTGAAGCCATCAAGACCTGGCCCAAACCCACTACAATCAAAGAACTCCAGCGATTCCTAGGTTTTTCAAATTTCTACTGGCGTTTCATTCACAACTACAGCTCTATTACAGCCCCTTTGTCCAACCTCCTGAAAGGCAAGCCCAAGTCTCTGTCCTGGTCAACGGAAGCCACTTCAGCTATGACAACTCTCCCAACAGGCCTTCACGTCGGCCCCACTCCTGGTCCATCCAGACCCTCAGACGCCCTTCATAGTCGAAGTGGATGCCTCAACATCTGGAGTTGGAGCCATCCTGTCCCAGCAGCAGGGGAGCCCCCCTCGGCTTCATCCATGTGCCTTCTTCTCCCGGAAATTATCCTCGGCGGAGCAAAACTATGATATTGGGAATAGAGAACTTCTGGCCATCAAGCTCGCCCGCACTGGCTGGTCCATCCGTTTGTAGTATACACAGACCACTGAAACCTTGAGTATCTCCGGGAGGCCAAAAAGGCCAAAAGCAGACAAGCCAGGTGGGCCCTCTTCTTTACCCGATTCCATTTCACCATCTCATATCGTCCAGGGACTAAGAACACTAAAGCAGATGCTCTCTCAAGACTCCATGCTCCAGATGACCTTTCAGAAAACCCTGAACCTATCCTCCCATCCAGTCTGATTGTCAGCCCAATTCAGTGGACCCTGGACGAGGACATCGCGGCTGCCAGTGTCTCCGATCCTGCTCCACCGGTGTGCCCCCCGACCCACACCTATGTCCCTTACAGCCAAAGGACCCCATTAATCCATACAGCGCATACTTCCCTGGGTACTGGTCATCCTGGGACCAATCAAACCCTCTCACTGCTACAAGATCGCTTCTGGTGGCCGGGAATGGCAAACGACATCAGAAGGTACGTGAGAGGATGCCAGGAATGCGCCATGGCCAAAACACCCCGCCATTTACCATCTGGAAAGATCCTTCCTCTCCCCATTCCTCGGCGTCCATGGTCACACCTAGGAGTCGATTTCGTCACAGACTTACCTGCATCAGATGGTAATACTTGCATCCTCGTCGCCGTGGATAGATTCTCCAAGGCCTGCCGGCTGGTACCCCTGAAAGGACTCCCAACTGCCATGGAGACTATGGAGGTACTTTTTAACCATGTCTTTCGAAACTTTGGCATCCCAGAAGACATAGTATCAGATAGAGGTCCCCAATTTATCTCACGAGTTTGGAGATCTTTCCTCTCGCTCCTAGGTGTGACAGTAAGCCTATCTTCTGGATACCACCCCCAGAGCAACGGTCAAACGGAAAGGATGATCCAGGAGATAGGGCGCTACCTCCGTACCTTCTGCCACAACCACCAGAACTCCTGGAACCGATTCATTGCCTGGGCCGAGTACGCACCGAACTCTCTTTGTCAGCCCTCTACGGATCTCACCCCCTTCCACTTGGTACTTGGCCTCTGTTCCCTTGGTCTGGGGAACCTGCAGATGTTCCATCAGTCACGCACTGGTTCCAGGAGAGTGAGAGGGTCTGGGACTCAGCACACCAACATCTCCAGCGTGCAGTA
>NW_015634071.1:314910-321582 GCF_001515625.1 Sinocyclocheilus rhinocerous
TATTAAATAGCGGGACCCACTCCCCGTCATCCCATCTGCACTGGAACAGCTACGTGGAGCCAGGATCTTCACCAAGCTGGACCTAAGGAGTGCATATAACCTCATTCGGATACGTGAGGGGGACGAGTGGAAAACTGCCTTTGTGACACCTACTGGCCATTATGAATATCTCGTCACGCCGTATGGATTGGTCAATGCCCCCTCCGTATTCCAAGGTTATATGAATGAGGTATTCCGGGAGTACCTACATCGCTTCATGCTGTTCTACATCAACGGCATCCTGGTGTACTCCCGGAATGAGGCTGAACATCGCCTGCACGTCTCTAAGGTCCTTCAACGGCTCCGAGAATATCAGCTGTTTCTCAAAGCTGAGAAGTGCACTTTCCACCAGGCTTCAATCCAGTTCCTCAGGTATCAGATCAGCTCCCAAGGTATCAAGATGGACGAGGGGAAGATTGAAGCCATCAAGACCTGGCCCAGACCCACTACAATCAAAGAACTCCAGCGATTCCTAGGTTTTTCAAATTTCTACTGGCGTTTCATTCACAACTACAGCTCTATTACAGCCCCTTTGTCCAACCTCCTGAGAGGCAAGCCCAAGTCTCTGTCCTGGTCAACGGAAGCCACTTCAGCTATGACAACTCTCCCAACAGGCCTTCACGTCGGCCCCACTCCTGGTCCATCCAGACCCTCAGACGCCCTTCATAGTCGAAGTGGATGCCTCAACATCTGGAGTTGGAGCCATCCTGTCCCAGCAGCAGGGGAGCCCCCCTCGGCTTCATCCATGTGCATTCTTCTCCCGGAAATTATCCTCGGCGGAGCAAAACTATGATATTGAGAATAGAGAACTTCTGGCCATCAAGCTCGCCCTTGAGGAGTGGAGACACTGGCTGGAGGGGGCCCTCCATCCGTTTGTAGTATACACAGACCACTGAAACCTTGAGTATCTCCGGGAGGCCAAAAGACTAAATCGCAGACAAGCCAGGTGGGCCCTCTTCTTTACCCGATTCCATTTCAACATCTCGTATCATCCAGGGACAAAAGACACTAAAGCAGATGCTCTCTCGAGACTCCACGCTCCAGATGATCTGTCAGAAAACCCTGAACCAATCCTCCCATCCAGTCTGATTGTCAGCCCAATTCAGTGGACCCTGGACGAGGACATCGCGGCTGCCAGTGTCTCCGATCCTGCTCCGCCGGGGTGCCCCCCGACCCACACCTATGTCCCTCAGAGCCAAAGGACCCCATTAATCCATACAGTGCATACTTCCCTGGGTACTGGTCATCCTGGGACCAATCAAACCCTCTCACTGTTGCAGAGGTACTTTTTAACCATGTTTTTCGAAACTTTGGCATCCCAGAAGACATAGTATCAGATAGAGGTCCCCAATTTATCTCACGAGTTTGGAGATCTTTCCTCTCGCTCCTAGGTGTGACAGTAAGTCTATCTTCTGGATACCACCCCCAGAGCAACGGTCAAACGGAAAGGAAGATCCAGGAGATAGGGCGCTACCTCCGTACCTTCTGCCACAACCACCAGAACTCCTGGAACCGATTCATTGCCTGGGCCGAGTACGCACCGAACTCTCTTTGTCAGCCCTCTACGGATCTCACCCCCTTCCAGTGCGTACTTGGTTATCAGCCACCTCTGTTCCCTTGGTCTGGGGAACCTGCAGATGTTCCATCAGTCACGCATTGGTTCCAGGAGAGTGAGAGGGTCTGGGACTCAGCACACCAACATCTCCAGCGTGCAGTACGACGTCACAAACATCATGCGGATGTCCGGAGAGCCTCCACTCCCATATTCCTCCCAGGACAGAAGGTGTGGCTCTCCACCCGAGACATCCGCCTCAGGCTTCCCTGCAGGAAGCTGAGTCCCAGATTCATTCGTCCCTTCCCCATCATCCGCCAAATCAATCCAGTCACGTATGAACTCCAGCTCCCTTCACAATACAGAATTCACCCCACATTCCATGTCTCTCTGCTCAAACCCTATCACTCACCTGTTTCTCCTGTCTCCACAGAGCCTGATCCCGTAGACGAACCCCCTCTTCCAATGGTGCTGGAGGATGGAACAGTCTACTCGGTGAAGGAGATCCTGAGTTTCCGACGTCGTAGGGGTAGACTGGAATATCTGGTCGATTGGGAAGGATATGGCCCCAAAGAAAGATCATGGATCCCAAGAGATGATATACTCGATCCCAATCTCCTGACAGAATTCCACGCTTCCCATCCCCAAGATCCAGCGCCACGTGGTCGAGGTCGTCCCCCACGACGTCGGGGTTTTCGGCCCTCAGGAGCGGGCTGTGGAGAGGGGGGTTCTGTCACGGAAACACCAGGCTCTTCCACTCATCAGCGATCCCAATCACCGGAGTTCTGATCACCGTGACCTGACTGTCATTCACTAATCACCAGCACCACAGTATAAGAGCACACAGTTCACACAAACCCGTTGTCTGGTCTCCATTGTGGAAAAGGACTCATCGCTCATGCCAAGCTACTTACCTGAACTCTTGTTCCAAGTCTCCCGATCTCCTTCGTCTTCTCACGCTCTCCAAACCTGGTAACAGATTATACCGTCATCAGTATCCTTGCTCAACTCAGTAAAGACTCCTTATCTGCCATATCCTAACTGCTTCTGTTATTTATCTACATCTGTGCAATAAACCCGTCTGTTTGATTCTAACCTGTCTGTGTCTTGAGTCTGACCACATGTTACAGTGGGTTGAACATCAAATCAGAATATTTTCAAAACAAACCTGTAAAAAGCAGCCCGACTGGCGTTAGCTGACTATTAGGATTTCAGTGAGCAGTCCCTTTGGGAATCGTCATTATTTTTTTAATTGATTTCAAAAATACAATGTTCTCAAGACATTTAGCAAACAATGTTTATTCACATGAGGATGGAATATCTAGGCTTACATAAAATAAACAAACTAAAATGAAATGAAAAGTAAAGGGCAACACAAACATTAAATTAATTTCTCTTCACCGATGCACGCGGAAGGCAGTGGAATTCTGGCAAGGAGTCGAAATTCGCCAGAACACTGGTTAGCTTTATAAATACTATAATAATAATAATAATAATAATATTTTTACCATTATGTCCTTTGCATTCCATCTGAACTTGGTTCTCCTTGGAATTCTTTCTGTGCCGTCCTCCAAATAACTTTTGTAAGGTCCTGAACGTTTTGCCATTATTTATGTTGCAAGCACCTGCTATCAACAAAATGTTGATGGAATCTCCAAACAAATAAATAAAATACAATAAACAATTGGACCAGTGACCGTATATTGCAATATTTGGCCATGTGATACGTTCGTGCACATCTGAATTTGCTCTTGCCTAATTAACGCCACGACCCACGGTTGATATAATTTAGGAACAACCACCAGAAAAGAAAGGAAAGAAAGAAACACCATAATTATCAGTGACAACAATTTAACAATGGCATTTGCCATATATTATTTCAAAGACAAAACCATGGAAATTGGTCAAATTGACTGGATGAGTACACTGAAGACCAGCAGACATGTTCAAAAATTATTATCCGACACCAGTCGACTGGCAGCCCGTGGGCCAAATGTGGCCCGCCAGTCATCTTTATCCAGAGGCGGACAAAGTACTCAACTCCATTACTTGAGTGAAAGTACAGATAATGCAGGTCAAACATTACTCCATTACAAGTAAAAGTTGTAAAGACAGATTTTTACTTAAGTAAAAGTACAGAAGTACTTGCTTTTAAAAGTACTTAAGTACCAACAGTAAATTTCCCTTTTTATGTCAATGCACTTTTTTATTATTGTTGTTTGTAATACTTACAATCAGGGTTTGAAATTTTATAAAGAGCTTTTAGAATGTTAAAAACCTATGGGGAAAAAAACAAAACATATCTGACCCTCCTAAACATTTAAAATCAGCGTGGTTACTTTAAGATCCGAGCCCGGCAACGCATTCATGTTTAGCCAATCTGATTTGTTTCCTGCCGGAAGATGTTTAAAAATTACAAGAACCAATTTCCACTCACCAATGAGAAAAAATTAAGACTGAAAAATGTTGCTCTCTACCTTGAGGAACAGAACTATTGACAGTGAAAACAGACAGTTTCATGGAGAATGGACAGAGAAATACCTCTTTCTACCTATTTTAACGAAAACAGTATGTTTGATATGCATACCAAACTTGCAAACTTTGACATTTAATATCCTTCTGGCTCTGATTCTCGTCGACGCAAAGTGCAAAGTCTTACTGCTGACTATGAGCAAAGACGAACCATCACGTTTCGATCATGTACCAAGCAAGAGAAGTCTATAGCAGCCTCGCTCCATGTAGCATGGATCCTCGGGAAAAAGAAAAAAATCGTTTACTGATTCAGAGACTGTGAAAAATTGCATGCTAGCAGTTGTACATGTACAGGAGATTGTGACTGAGGATTCAATTCAAATTCAAAAAACTTTATTATCTATCCACCAGTGATAGAAATTTATCTTAGGTAAAAAGTCTCACATGTACACAATACACAATATTAAGAAACAAGATCCTGACAAAACTGTTTGGCCTTATTCAGAATAGAGTGGAAATAAAATAATTGCAGTGGGAATAAAATAATTACTATAAGCCTTCTTTCTAGCCAAAGGAGTTCTAAACCGACAACCTGATGGACATATCTGAAAAAGGTAATGCAAAGGATGAGAGGGGTCAGTAACAATAGAAGCTGCTTTCCTCTTTACAGCACAGTTATAGATATCTAAAAGTTTAGTCTGTGGGTACCCAATCATTTTAGATGCCTGTCTGATTACTCTTGATAATTTCTTCTTGTTGTCAGCTGAAAGAAAGTTGAACCAAGAAACAATGTTAAAGGTTATAACGGATTCCTCAAGTCACCGATACACTGCTGTTAAGATATCATGTCTTACATTAAAACCCTTTAGCCTTCTCAAAAGAGATAATCGCTGTTGAGCTTTCTTATAGACACTATTTGCCTGCTGTGTAAAAGACAAATGGCTGTCAATCTCAGTGCCCAAATATGTAAAGGCCTCAACCTGCTCCACTACCTGCCCCAGTAGTAAACCAATGCTCACTGTGTTAAATGCAGATGTGAAATCCATAAGTAAAATAATTCGAAAGGTCTAAATGTCTAGTCACTGTATCCAAGAATTAAGCTGGCATCCTCAACTCCCCGTTTTGACTTGTAAGCAAACTGAAGCGGGTCCAAGCACTCAGCTACCTTGATCGTAAGCTCCCCCGCTACCACCTTCTCCATACATTTACAGAGCATTGAGGTAAGAGCCACAGGTCTAAAATTCTTCATCTCCTTGACATGAGTTTTTTTTTTTTTTTTGGAACTGGAATAATGGTTGTGTCCTTCCATGCTCTCGGCACATACCCAGTGTTCAAGGACAACTGGAAGAGTTGAGCCACCATCCTTCCTACTTGGGCCGAATAAGTGGCTCTCCTTGGCGGTAATTTGGAGAGGATGGAGACAACCCTTTGTTCCTCCACACTGATTGGTGTAGGGGGATTACTTAAGTCAGTCTGATCCCAATCCACTCCAGAATTATTCATATTAAACTCAAGCTCAACAAAGGAGGCAGGGTCTGGCCACTGAACTCGAGTTGAAGCCTGGGCTCTTCCCATCATCATATTAAGATTCTGCCATGCCGCCTTCATATTTCCTTTAATAAACCTCTCCTCCATCTTGTCTTTATATCGAAGTTTGGCTAACCTGGTTTTATCTCGCAGCTCTTTTCTCAGTTCAACATGTCTTTTATCACCCTCCATAAAGGCTTCTAACCTCATCTTTTTGAGGTTAATACAATGCTTCATCTCTTTAGAGACCCAAGGTTTGTTGTTTGGGTAAAGACAGGGTGTCCGCGGGGTCTTAAAAAGTATTAAAAGTTGATAAATCAATTTAGATAAAATTAAGGCCCTTAATAAGTATTGAAAAGTCTTAAATGACATTTTCCAAGGTATTAAATTTTGTATCATCTTTTCATTATGTATATTTGTCAGAATAGTGGGGTTTTGTGTAGTTTATTTATGGAATCCCGCAAGATTTGACGTCATCTGTTACGGTGCTCACTGACTGACTGCACCGCTGCTGATAGTGCGGGGCTTGTTGATCCCACTCTCGCTGAACTTCTGACCATTACCGCATGCTCCCATCGGCTCCCGCGATTTTTGTGTCCGCTCCCGCAAACATTCTAATATTGTATATAATTTTTGCGCATCAGGGTGCCGCTATCAATATGTGAATGAGCGCTCGCAGTTCACTTTCACTTTCGATTTCGCGATCGCCCGCACACTGTGTAAAGGGAGCACAAGTTACGATAAAATATATTTGTCAGTGAGCTCGGGATCTGTTGAGGAGCAAATCCTCCAACATCTTGTCAGTTATCTCTCCTATACTTTTGACCCGTGATCAGTCAAATCTGACTTCTGCAGCTCGTGTGCAGGGTTGCTGTTGTTTTTTCCCACGAAATTGGACTGCTTTTAAACTGTTGCCATGGGTTGATTTTCCCCAGTGGGTTAAAGGTTTGAAATATTGCATAAATTGCATTTGGTTGAAATGCTTGTACTGAAACATTTTGCATTCTACCTGTAATAAAACTGTGCTAAATGTTTTGGGCCACACTAGTAGGAAGCATTTGAGCTGTGTTTATGATAAATGT
>NW_015634071.1:322380-329315 GCF_001515625.1 Sinocyclocheilus rhinocerous
GCGCGCACTGTGTAAAGGGAGCACATCTTACGATAAAAGATATTTATCAATGAGCTCGTGATCAGTCAAATCTGACTTCTGCAGCTCGTGTTGGATGCAGGGTTGTTGTTGTTTTTTTCCACGAAATTGGGCTGCTTTTAAACTCTTGCCATGGGTTGATTTTCCCCAGTGGGTTAAAGGTTTGAAATATTGCATAAATTACATTTGGTTGAAATGCTTGTAGTGAAACATTTTGCATTCTACCTGTAATAAAACTGTGCTAAATGTTTTGGGCCACACTAGTAGGAAGCATTTGAGCTGTGTTTATGATAAATGTGATAACAGTGACTGTAAAATATGTATTTTAGGTATGGAAATGACATTTTTATATTTGGGACATAATTGCGCTACTTTGGGCTGTTTTTATTTTTACTAGCATGGGCTTGGGATGCACAATTAAAATGATATAGTAGTTGTGATCATTATTTTACCTTCCATGATCATTCAGACTTGATCAGGTGCAGTACTGACACTCTGTCAAGTCTGCATCAAATCAAGCACTCCGTAATCACAGGTAAACTGTCTGATCAGTCAGGTGTTTGTCATGAGAAGTGTTCCACAAAACAGCTATGGTTTGCAGACAGTTATAAGAGTTGATGTTACAAATACATCTTTTGAATATACTGCGTGAATTGCCCCGTTAGCTCGGAGAGCTTTATTTTCCCTCCTCAATAAGTTTTGTCAGTTGTTTTGTTTATTGGTCTAATTATCGTTTCTTGGGTTGCATTGGTTAGTCACTCAATTAATTATCTTGTGCTTCGTTCCCCCCTTCTGAATTATGTTCCACCGATAAGGAGTTATCACAAAGTAAGACTGTTTAGTGCTATCTTACAAACAGTATATATAAAAATGTAAGTTAAAGTGTCGCAGATGTAACCGGTTAAAACTTGGAGTGGCGATGAGGTCTTAAAATGTATGGAAAGAGTCTTAAAAAAGGTCTTAAATTTAACTCCATGATTCCTGTATATACCCTGAAAGAGTAACTTTCTTAGTTGGTATCACATTATCAGCAAAAAAAGATATATATGAACAGATAGAATCATTAATCATATCCAAATCGCCATCATTGCTCTGAAAAAACATCCCCCAATCAGTAAGCTCAAAACATCCTCTTAGGGTCTCCACAGAGTCATTGTTCCAGACCTGGATAATTTTTGATTGGGTCTTGTGTGTTTTCAGTCTTTGTCTGTATTTTGGCAACAACATAACTACATTATGGTCTGAGAAGCCAAGAGGAGGGAGGGATTTAGAGACATAAGCTCCAGGACATTACCAAAACACAAGTCCATCATTTTGTCCAGACGAGTTGGAATAGTGACATATTGCTCTATAGGTATGACAGATTTTTTGAACTGCATTTTTTTTAAAACTGCATTTAAATTTTGCTGCGAGTTTTGACGACTTCAATATACCCCTGGAGGTGATGCAGTGTATCAAGAATCCATTTAGTGTTGATGTGGGAGGAGCGTTTGCTTTTAAAGCCAAAGAGGTGCTCATTTCACTCAATGAAGGATTGCTGCAATTAGAGCTCATAGACATCCAGACGTCATCTGATTCAAAGAGTAGATTTCTGTCTGGAGGATGCGTACAGTTCTGGCTTGAACTAAACCAGGACTAATTCCCAAACATCAGAAGTTTGGCCATTTTAATGTTGACTATGTTTGGTACAACTTACACATGTGAGTCAAGCTTTTCACATATGAATGTAATAAAATAAAAAAAATAAAAAACACTCATTCTTCCCTTTCAAGTGAACACCTCAATCAGTGCTTGCGGATCACGCTAACTTCTTATGAGCCCAATTTTGTTGCTCTTTCAAGATCAAGCAAATGCAATTTTAGTCATTATGAGAAGACTGGCTATAGGTTGTGAATGCATGCATATATTTTTTTGAAATGTATCAATGTATCAAAGTTAAACAGTTATAAACAAAATAAGTTTAAGAGCTCTGCATTACAGTAACAGTGCTGTACAAATATGTTGATTATTGACGTGTTGATTATTTACACTTGATTAGAATTTTTTGTACAATGTTCATAATTGACATCTTGCAATGTTAAACTGCAACTGTTTTTTTTTAAATATGACTTAAAAAATAAGAGTTTTAAGTAAATATCATTAAAAGGCAAAATATTGGATACAAAATGTGTGCATGTTTTTTTTTAAAAATGTTTTATATATGACCTATAACATAAAGTAACAAAAACAACATAGAAGTTATAACACAAAAATATATAAATGAGAGCATGGTAAAAGTTTGGCCCGCATCATATTTACATTTATAAAATCTGGCCCTCAAAGAAGAGTGGTTGAAGACCCCTGGCCTATGCAGTGTCCAGGCTTGATTATGAAGATTGGTGGATAAGTGTAAAGTGGGACAAAGGCAGAAAAAAGAAAGGTGGTCCAGCCCTTTTTCTGCAAAGGTTTTAATGTTCGGTGTTAAGCAACTTTAACAATTTTAATTAGTTTTGCATCACTAATCTTGACGGACTATAATGTGGAGATTCTATGCCACCTCTGTATGTGAATCTAGGAGAAATACAAATGTACAATTCAATAATGAAGCAATATATACAGTGGGTACGGAAAGTATTCAGACCCCCTTAAATTTTTCACTCTTTGTTATATTGCAGCCATTTGCTAAAATCATTTAAGTTAATTTTTTTTCCTCATTAATGTACACACAGCACCCCATATTGACAGAAAAACACAGAATTGTTGACATCTTTGCAGATTTATTAAAAAAGAAAAACTGAAAAATTTAAGGGGGTCTGAATACTTTCCGTACCCACTGTAACTCTCCTTTGATTGTAACACAAACATGCATTTCCATAAAGCTGCTTTGGAATGATATGTCTTGTGAAAAGCACTGTACAAATAAATGTGAATTGAATCGAATCCCTGGTATTGAAAACCTGAAATTTTTATTGAAAAAAAAAAAAATCACATTTAAAATTTTTGAAGGACCAGTAAATCCCAATGAAATATATTTTCTCCCTTTTGTTGTAGTTTAATGTGTTACATCACTAAGGAATGGTATCAGGAACTGGTACTAAATTGATACAGGTTCCTGACTGAGCAGTACTAAAATATCAATAAGCAGTGCTGCTGTCATTATTTATGTAACGTTGATTCATTACTTTCTAGATATGGCCACATAGCAGGCATTTTCAAATTCCTAACCATTCCCCTATTAAATGGTGAAGTTGTCATACGTTTGACATTGCGCAACTGCGTGTTTACATTTTGTGCTGTCCAGTCATAAGTGACAGAGCAAAACTACAGAAAGTGTGGGCTCACTTTCAATACATTTAAAACACTTACAAATATAACATTCTATAAATTGAAAGCAGTGCACCATGGTTGACTGCTTTAGCAAAGTGACTGCTGCAACTAATAGTTTCCTTACCAGACTCAAACTCAAATTAAACCGTTTTAATATTATACTAAGCACAAACAAGTGTGTTGCATGGCAATGATTGAATCAGTCACTGATTATTTATTTTGAATAATGTTTAAATGGTTTCTCTCTTTTTTTTTTTTACATTTCGTTGTGAGTGTGAGGCAGCAGTGCAGTTGCATATAGACCCTGCCCAAAAGCTCTTCTGATTTGCTGTTATTTGTGATTGATTTTTGGCATTTGTGTCAACATGCAGTTATGAGGCTTTTGCACAATTGTCTTATAATCATTTATATCTCCATTCTCTTAACAGAGCGTCCAGCAGTAGTGACAAAGTTGAAAAAAGTGATTGGACAAATCTCTCAGACCTCATCTCCTGCATCCACTGTGCAACACCTTCAACACCTGTAGACTTAACAGTTTCTGCATGTGTTTCTCCTCAAGTGCTGTTTGATGATATAGTAACTACCACACATGCATATAAGCATTTTGGTCCATGTGGGAAGATGATTATAATGTCCAAGTAAATCAACTTGTTGGTAATTATACACATTACCTGAAAATTCTGCATATTCAACTGTATGGCGAGTGTGCATGTTAAGTGGTAATTATGAATATTGCCTGACCTCAGGAAATCTAGGAGGCATTCCCATATTTCCCTATGAAACAGTTAATGCTGTGGAATCAATAAAAGTGTGGCCAAACTCTCTCTTACATTGCACAGGAGCATTTTGCACCGCTCGTTAATTTTATTGGGAAATGTGGGAATGTCTCTCAGATTTCCTGCTTAGTTGGGGAATAAAGTTATTTGCATTAATGCACAGATGATGAATAGGTATATATCCCAGGGAATGTGTTTCATTATCTTCTCATTAGTTTAGTGTCTAACAACAATGTATAACCAATTGCAAACTAACTGATCACACTGTTATTTTTCAGGTGTTTCTCGTGCCAGGTTTGCAGTCCGCAGAGAATTAAGCTTTCGCTTGAGGACCTTGACATCACCAAGGTCGCCAAGCGAAACCTTAATTCTCTGCGGACTGCAAATCCGTCAGTGTACATTGGGGACCTTGCTGTGCTTGTCTATGACAGGGAAACTCTGTCTCATTCAAGTTTGAAAGGGAAACAGTCAGGTACACACAAAGACATGGAATCAAAGCCACAGATTGATAGCACAAAACTTGATGCTGTACTTGGTGAGTGCATTTAATTAAAGGGAAATTTCATTATAAAATAAAAAAATAAATCCTACACATAACTCATAAACATTTATTTATTTATTTATTTTACAAAATTACAGTATGTTTGCCATTGTAGGTGACAGTGATTGGTCCATGTTGGAGGACTGTCACCTCCAAAATGGACCAAAAAAGGAACATTCCAAACATTTTGTGAAAACCCTGTAATCTATAAAAGTCTAATTTGGGATCATTAGTTTGTATTTGTGAATGTCACAAAAGAAAAAAAGAAAAAGAATCACGCAATGCTACAAACAAAAGAACCAAGGCTACTTTGATGATGCCCAAAAAATAACCCTAATGTATGTGAAGTTAGACATTTAAATTACCTTTTCGGCTGTCTTTTGGCAAATATAGCAGTTGTGATTGCATTAGTGTTCAGAAACTTGAACTTGAATTGCATATCACTATATGCTACTTTGACTGTTGTTTTATTGTGTTGATTTTGGATGATGAATTTGGGGTGACAGAAAAAAAAAGAAATGTTTGTTCTGTTTGTGAGTGTGTTGTAATTCACAGACCATGCTCTGTCAAAGTTCCCTGACATCACCATGGAAGATGTGAGACACATCATAAGGGAAAAAATGCAACAACAAAAACCACATCAAGCAAGCTACTGCAAAGAAACCCATATGAATAGAACATTGTTGTTGTCATATTTTTGAACAATTTTTGGATTTGTGTTTCCTCCAGGGATTGATTTCCTGCATGACCCTACCCTTAAACATTGTGTTTACAGTTTTTTGAGCTGGGGTGTAAATTTGACTGTCATTGTTATTTTAAGTTTATGTGGAATCCAATACAATAGATTTGTTTGAAATTATGGATTTATAAAGAAAACTTATGTTCGTAATTCTGAGTATGGGATTTTTTGTATGGTCCACTGATATAAGATTTTACTTCAAATTTAAAGTACAATTAAAAGGTATATGTCAAGTATAAAAATGAATAGGAAAATAGGAACATTGTTGTGTACTTAAAGTGCAAAAATAATAAATAATAAGTAAACTAAGTATGATGTTAAGTTCACTTAAAGAAAAATTGTAGTATAAAAGTAGTACTGTAGTAGTTTACTGAGAGTACAGTAAACGAACACTTGCAAGTATACTTGCAGCACAAAAGTAGTAACCTACTAGTTTACTAAGAGTACACTTACAGAACACTTGCAGTATAAGGCTAGTAAACTACTACGTCATGGCCAAAAGTTTTGGCAGTGACAAATTTTGTGTTTTGCAAAGTTTGCTGCTTAAGCTGTTGTGGTGTTCATTCACATTGTGTCTGGATTATTGTGTAGAGTGATCAGATGCATTTTAAATAATTGCTAAAAGCTTCAGTGGCCAAAAAAATGAACTTAAAAAAAAATGTGTGTATTTGATCCTGACACAAAATGACCAGCTAACATTTGACCAATCATATCAGCAGCACATGTGAAAGTGTGAATGAGTACTAGTCAGGTGAAATCACTATCATACTAATCACACTAGCAGACTGATTGCTATAAAAGGAGGGAAGAAGCTCTTCCAATCATTAGCTGTGTCCCAATTCAAAGCCGGCACGTCCTTCGAAGGACGCTCCGAGTCTAGCCTTCGCAGGATTTCCTAATTGTGCCAGCAGGTGTTCCCGATTAATGCTCCTGTCGCGTAGCAACGGTGCGAGAAGAGAGCTGCCATCCTGAGATTTGTTAATGAAACTGAAAATAACTATGGAGCCTGAATTGTTAGTTTTTGACTATTTATTATACCTTATACTGGAGGAAATGTTGGTGATGGTTCACCCCCGGCACCGCCAGGTGGTGTATTTCAGGCTTAGCCAAGACCATGCAGATAACTTAGGGATCCCAAGTTCAGAAAAGTAGGCCTATATATATATAAAAGTGTTTGACACTTTTTTTTATGTCATTTTGTGTTTCAAGAATGAGGTCCAAGGTTAAGAAGCTATTAGTTATTTAAATGTAAAATGTTTTTTTTCTCTCTATTTTGCAATAGTAAAAGACGGCTTCCCTTATTGATCACGTCTCAGGTAGATTGCATGTTTTCTTGCGCGGCTGGATGTTGGACTCGTGAAAAATAATCACGTTGTTTGTATTTGCCAAAACTGATTTACTGAAGTCAAAACACAGACTGAATTAGCGTTATTGCGAGCGCCGCTTGCTGTGAATCATCTGAATCATACTTTTTTTTCTCTCTCAATCTTATGTATTGTTCATTTAATTTGTGTTGTTTTTTCTGTTTTTTCTGTGAAGCAAATTTCTGTCATTT
>NW_015634071.1:334504-342256 GCF_001515625.1 Sinocyclocheilus rhinocerous
CGTCTCCTCCTGAGGAGTCAGCTACGTAATCGTGTCACCAGCAGTGCAGAGCTTGCTCAGGAATGGCAGCAGGTTGGTGTGAGTGCATCTGCACGCACAGTGAGGCGAGGACTTTTGGACAACGGCCTGGTGTCAAGAAGGGCAGCAAAGAAGCAACTTCTCTCCAAGAAAAACGTTAAGGACAGACTGAAATTCTGCAGGAAGTGAAAGGATTGGACAGCAGAAGACTGGTGCAAGGTTATTTTCCCTGAAGCTCCCTTCCGACTGTTTAGGACATCTGGAAAATCGATTGTTCGGAGAAGAAAAGGTGAACGCTACCATGAGTCCTGTGTTGTGCCAACAGTGAAGCATCCTGCATCATGAGACCATCCATATGTGGGGTTGTTTTTCAACCAAGTTGGTCAGTCCTCAAAAGGCGAGTTGACAAGCAGAAGCCCACAAATTGTGATAAACTCCAAGAACTAATAAGGCAAGAATGGATCGCCATCAGTCAGGATCTGACTGAAATCAGAAGCTAATCTAATCAGAAGCTAATAGCATGCCAGAGCGAATTGCAGAGATTATGAAGAACAAGGGTCAACACTGTAAATATTGACTCATTATATTTTTTTGCCAATAAAAGCTTTAAAACTTATGATATGCATATCATTGTTTTTCAGTATACCATAGAAACATATAAATACTGAAGCAGCAAACTTTGCAAAACAGAAAATTTGTCACTGCCAAAAGCCAATAAAAGCCTTTAAAAATTATGATATACTTATCATGGTTTTTCAGTATACCATAGAAGCATGTGGGAAAATAATCTACAAATACTGAAGCAGCAAACTTCGCAAAACACAAACTTTATGTCACTGCCAAAACTTTTGGCCATGACTGTAGTTAACTAAGAGTACACTAACAGAACACTTGCAATTATACTTGCAGCATAAGACTAATAAACTATTAGTTAACTAAGAGTACCTTAACAGAACACTTGCAATTATACTTGCAGCATAAGACTAATAACCCAGACAGCAACATAGTTTTGGCCCAGATCCGGCCCACATCTGGCCCATGTGAAATCCATGCGGGCCAGATGTGGGCCGGATCTGAGCCGACACTGCTTGCTGTCTGGGAAACTACTAGTTACCTAAGAGTACACTAAGAACACTTGCAAGTATACTTGCAGTACAAAACTATAAAAGTACTAGTTTACTGACAGTACCCTAAAAGAAAACTTGCAAGTATGCTTGCAGTATAAAACTGGTAAACTAGTAATTTAGTGAGAGTATACGTCAAAGTGTACTTTCATAAACGAATCATTTACTACAAGTATTACAATAGTAAACTACTAGTATAGTTATAAGTTCACTTGCAGTACAAATGAAAAACCTAATTGTGGACTAGTTGTGCACTTAAAGTTGACTAATGTTACACTTATAATACACTTAAAAGTATACTTTTATATACTAAAAATTGGGCCAATTTAGTCCCAAGCGGTATTCAAATAGTACACTTACAAGTATACTACTAGTACATAGATGTTAGTATACTTACTGAATGAAGTATACAGTACTTAAAACTATACTTCAACATTACTTAATCATATTGGTCTACATTTTAAACATCAGTCAATAGTTACACATTTGCATAATGCCTGCCTACTATTGGCTGCTTTGGCCCTCACCCAAAGAACAGTTTGAGTAAGTGATTTCGCTATGTCGAGGAGATGCCTTTTTCTGAGAGGTGAAAAGAGGTGCTGCAGCAATATATAATATAAAAAAATGTGTGTTTTCTGTAAATGTGAAAAAATTTAAAATGTGTTCTAGCACAGGGGATTTCAAACAGGTCCCTAGGGGTTCCGTGACCCATAACCAGGGGATCTGCTAAAATATTTGCAATACCATATTTTCTGGACTTTTTTTAACATCTGAAACATGGCATGATTTATATTCCAAATTGACTTATATAATGAATTTAATTTCAAATATGCAAAACGTAAACCCTTAAAAGTGGGCCTGCCCCATTCCTTCCGTTAGTTCACGTGAAACTCACCAGGACATGGCATTCCCCATACTCGGTGCGTGTTAATTCAATTCACGATACAAATCATTGCAAAGCAACTTTACAGCAAATTAAGTTTCTACAATATTTAGTGGTAGCTTATCAGTGGTGACTGTCAGTTAATGTACATATGGCAGAAATGACGTAATCAAACAGACGATAAACACTATTAACAGCAATTATTAAATAATGCAATCAAACTTATAGCAAAATGTGGTAGTTCTGTATGTTGTTTCAGGGTTGGCATCATCTGAGGTCCTCTGAGGGGTTGGCATCATTAACACACTCTGTTAGCTTAGATAATTTAGAAGTTTCATCTGGTCTTGTTGAGATATATAGTTGAGTATCATCAGCATAACAGTGGAAACTAATCCCGTATTTTCTAATAATATTACCAAGGGTCAGCATGGGGCATTAATCCCTCCACTTCTGCCACTCTCACCATTGTTGACGGTGCTGAAGAACGAGGAAACAGCAAGCTCCCCCCTCTGGAAGAAGCGGTCGCTGCACATCTGTGCCCTCCATCGACCCTGGGGTTAAAAGCCCATGCAGCGCATCCATCTAAGCCTGGCAGGACTATCTCAGCCCTAGCAAACAGGGCTTATTCAGTGGCTGGCCAGGCTGGCTCAGCACTTCACACAATGGCAGTGCTCCAAGTGTTGCAGGCCAAGCTTCTCTGCACCATGGATGAGTCCGACCAAAGTTCTGACACCTTCAGAGACCTGCACACAACAACTGACTTGGCCCTGTGCACTACTAAGGCCACTGCGCAGGCAATCACCACCTTTGGCTAAATCTGGGACGCTGACAAGGTCGCCTTCCTAGACTCGCCAGTCTCTCCCAAAGGACTATTTGGCCCTGCCGTGGATGGGTTTGCCGAGCGGTTTACAGCGGCACAAAAGTAATTGAAGGCAATGCGTCACTTCCTGCTGTAGTGAATCAGCTCAAAGGGGGAATATGCATAATTAATCATAACTAGTTATAATTAATTATAAATATTTAGATCCGCTGTAAGTATTTACTTGACCTCTCAGGGTCAACTGTCTTTCAATTCTAAGAACGTTAATTTCCTGGTTAAGGGAAATAACTTTCTTACTGTACAATACTACACAGAGCATGTAGCAAAAATCTGCATGATTAGGGACTGCGTGTTAATGTTGTACATGTTATAATGACAAATTTTATTTTATTTATTTTTTTCTGACAATGCATGTGTCAAAAACACAACTGGCACAGACAAATAACGTTAATTAAATCTTGAAGTCACAGTGAGGTTCCAAAAGCCAGACGCCATACACGCTTGCAGAAGCTGGTAAAAATAAGAACATACCGCTATATTTTCTAATTAATTTCATAGTTCCCCCAAAACAATTTGAATTCTGTCATCACTCACCCTTAAGATGCTCCAAACCATCTAACAAATGTATTATAAACATACTACTTGAATTTCAAGTATATTTTTAATACATTTAATACTACGTCTTTTTCACCTGGGTTGCCATGGAACCAGAGGCCTGTTCTGCCTTTCCGAGGTATTAGGTGCATTTCGGGGGAAGGGTCCATAGACCCTCATATGGCTTGTTAACTGAGGGGGGTTACAGAGTATTTGTTAAACATAACACAAAAATATATATTGTGTGTCTGATTGGTCCAGATGCTACACTGCTGAAGCGCTCCAGTGCGGCGGCTGTTTCAAATCACCATAAGGCTCCATCCACTCAGCAGCCTGCCAAGCTGGCGCCGCCTCAGACCCAGTCTGATCCTGGGCTTCAGCAGTGCCCCCAGACAGATAAATGCTACCCATTTCCTAGGTGTCAAGGTCCCAGCCCCAGAGTAACGTTGGACCCTGAGCCTCAGAAGCCGTCCTGATCCAAATGCAGAGAGGAAGAGGAGAGGGTCAGCTCTCACCAAGGCTGGAACTCCCTCAAAGAAGTCTTGCGCCCCCTCTCCATCCCTGGAGCGATGGAAGCTCAATTCAAGTTGGAATCGTCCTCCTCATTTAGTGCATGCCAAAACAAACTACCACTGTAATAGCAGACCCACATACTCAAAAGAGCATTTCCTCTCCTCATTACCACAAATGTTAGTTCCCCTCCCCCGTGTGGCGAACTGCCACTCGAAAAACTCAGACCACTTGCCATCTGGCTTCAGGCATGGAAAGCTACAGATCTGGCCCAAGTCAAGTTACCTTTATTTATATAGCGCTTTTAACAATACAGATTGTATCAAAGCAACTGTACAGCATTAATTAGGAAAATACTGTGTCAATAATGCAAAATGATAATAGTAAACACTCAATTTTCAGTTAAAGGCAGTTCATCACTGGATTCAGTGATGTCATCATCCAGCTCAGTTCAGTTTAAATAGTATCTGTGCAATCAAGGCGACGATATCGCTGGAAATGAAGTGTCCCCAACTAAGCAAGCCAGAGGCGATGCGACAGCGGCAAGGAACCAAAACTCCATTGGTGACAGAATGGAAAAAAAAAAAACCTTGGGAGAAACCAGGCTCAGCCGGGGGGCCAGTTCTCCTCTGACCAGACAAAACCAGCAGTTCAATTCCAGGCTGCAGCAATGTCACATTGTGCAGAGGACTCAACTGGTTCCTGTGGTCTTGTCCCGGTGGCCGTCTAGGAGACAAGATCCTCACTGGAGATCTGTCTTTGTGGCTCATCTAGTTGTCCTGATCTCTGCTGACATTCAACGCTGTAGAAGTCCTCTCTAGGTGCTGATCCACCATCTGGGCTGGATACAGACTGGATCCGGGTGACTGCAGTGACCTCCCCCCCCCCCAATAAAAATGAACTTTTAAATAAGCATTATATGGCACTTTAATATACGGTATATATATCAGATAAAGGAGAAGATACAGAAAAACATAATCAATTTTATGGATTTTTCATACTTTTCACGGAAAAGGTGGAGTAATGTCATTGCAATCAAGTCAGCATATGCAGGTTTTCTTCTGAGAGGCTAGAGTATAGGAATTCCAGACAGCTGCAGTTTGGAAAAACTGGAGAAAGAGGATATATGTGCAGTAAAGGATCCTCATGCTAGTACTTGAACTTCCTTTGTCTGAAGTCTGTCATCTCCATCTGACATCTGAACACATGTCAGAGACAATTTGAACATGTTCCAGCAATTGCACTGCTGCTAGCAGACCTTGAAAAGTTGAGCAATCACATTTTTTTTGACTATCAGACACTGACATGAGCCTACTGTACAGACAGAAGTAACAGAATGTAGTTGCTATAGTCTGGGAATCCAGACATCTGGAACAAAGATATATTCAGAGCAGACACCATGGCTCATAAACTTCATGTGTCAGACAAAGCTCTAATTTGGCACAAATCATTTTGGGCACATTTTTCCACTTAGCAAAAAGTGAGTGTGCGTGTGTGTGTGTGTGTAGGGCACATTTAGATTTGAAGTCAATTAATAAAATACAAGTTATGTAACAAATAATTATTATATGTTAATAAATCATTTATAGTCAGTCATTCAGTGGAACATAATAATTAAACATGGGAATGAATAAAGGTCTATACATATTGTTTAGTATAGATAAGAGCAGATCTGGTCAGAATCATTTTCTGATATTATTCTCTTTCCCTCAGTTGTTTCCTATAAAAAATAAAAATAAAGCCCCAACATAAATATTTACTGCTCCTGTAAAACAAAGCCCGAAAATCAACATTTATACTGTAGAGAAGTCCAACATTTTGAATGAAATTCATACCACATTCAGGAAAAAACATTGCGCTTAAAGAGATGAAAATTCTGTCATCATTTACTCAGCCTCATGTTGTTCAAAATATCTTTGTTTGTGTTCAACAGAAGAAGAAAAAAATGAATACAAATTCATAAATATCCCTGTAAGTTATGGCAAGCTTGTATGTCTTAATAAAAGATAGTCTCTCACCTGATAAGAAACCAATTAAATACTGTTTTTCTTCTTCTTAATGATGAGATCAGTGTTGTGCTTTCATCACCGACAAAGTGCCATGACTGAAATGCTCATCCAAACTAGACATGAGAGAGGTGTGCTTGTTTATGGCCATTATGACATTAGGGAGGATGTTGAAAGCTGAAATTTACTCTGTAACTATAAGATATAATAGTATAATAGTATAATCATAAGATAGGGTAAAGTCATGATATCAGTACTGTATGTTTTTTCTGTATAAAGGGCCTGAACCTGAGGGTTATGCAGCCTTTATGCAGGCACACCAATTTCACATGCTAGAGACCAGCACTGCAGCAATCAAAATATTTTATAGCTGAGATCATCAGCAGGTGTGATCTATGCTGAGGGTTTTCTTAAGCAATATTGAGAGTGTGGAACAAATTTGTTCCAGTTGATTTGACGAGAAAAGATTTGTCACAGGTTAGAAACACACAAATCTACACACACCCAGCAACCAAAGGTTCAGAATCAATAAATGCAGTGTCACAGTGAGTGAAAGTAGTCCGACCGCATACTTATAATGTTTCGATGCATTCTGCAACATTTTAAACCATTGAGTCAGACACATTGTAAACCTAGGAATACATTATCACCAATGTTTTGCTTATTGTTGATGACATTTAATGAAGGGGGATTAATTAGGGATGTCAACAGTGGTATGTCGAAAATGTATAGAGACTCTGTTTTACTCTAATACTCTATCTTAAACGTTAGGGAATGTAAACAGTCGCAGAATGGTTTTAGGATATCATATCAAGAGGCAGATTTGAGCAGACAAACATTTTCATTGTGATTATTTCCGATGCAGTGCTGGCTATTTCAAGCGTTAGATAAAACATCCACACACACCCCGGAAAATGACAGAAATGTTTGGAATTTCTGACTGGAACACATGAAAAACTTTTAGGAGGGAATCAAAGGGCAACTAGACTGGATTGTGTATGCAGTGTATAACAGCACAGGTTTTTAAGCTAACTGATACTTGTTATAGCACTTGCATATCATTGCTCTTTTGTTGATTTTGATTGATTCCATTGTACTCAGTTGTAAGTCGCTTTGGATAAAAGTGTCTGCTAAATGACAATGTAAATGTCAATATTTTCTTACTAAAAGGCACTTTTCTGTTCACATGAAAAACATTGTGGATCTCGGTGTGGAAGTGCAAGCAACTGTCAATGAACAATTATAACAGCGCCGTACTCTAAAGCACATCAGTAAGCTTCTTCCACACCTTGGTCTCATAATAGCCCCTTTCATACTGTGGCGAGTATCCCGGTTCCAGATCAGCGTCGCCCTGGAAACGCCGCTGCCACACTGATCACAGAAGCACAACACATGTGCGTGATGAGTGGCGCACCTGGAGCTCATTCCCGCTGGCCATAAAAGCCAGGAGCAGAGACACCAGCGGGGAGGCACACCGGAGCTCCAGGCGACATTAATGCTTGTTTCTCCTTATTCACAGACTCCGACGGCACCCCAGGAGAGGGATCTGCACCACGGCACTTCACCCCACGAGCACCGAGTTGAGACGGGCACCGAGCACCATTCCTCCGAGCACGTGTGATCAGTGTGTGGGCAATAAATCACCCTCCGGGGCTCTTTCTATCAGTACCGAGTCTGTGTTCTCATTCACCCTGCGACAATACATACAGTCTTTGCTGGTAAATTACCTTTAAGAGAACATGTGTGAATAGGACTGTTAGAAATCATTAACAACGGTCCCTCTAGATTCTCTTTGCC
>NW_015634072.1:0-289 GCF_001515625.1 Sinocyclocheilus rhinocerous
GTGCAAATAATGATCAATTCTGTTTACACTAAAATAGCAGCATTTCCTTTAGCAAGAGGAGTGTAAATAGTAGTTAGGTGGCAGATATGTATACCTCAATACTGTAGTACATTATAAAACAGTATGCAATAACATATTGAGTGTAAATTATCATATACTGTATATATAAATTGTATTAGATGAATGCCACTTTATTGGGACAAAAACCTACCTAAAGCATACACAACACTGTATTATTGAGGCGTTTTATTTCCACTTTTCAAATATTTACTTAATTTTTATTGAAAAT
>NW_015634072.1:349-552 GCF_001515625.1 Sinocyclocheilus rhinocerous
TGGTATGTGATGGGAAAAGGAGAAGCATGAGTTTGACAAAAGCCAGGATCGAACTCGGGTCGACTGCGTCAAAAGCAAACAGCTCACGTTTTACTTGCTGCGCCACTGATGCTTCGGAAATGCGGGAATATTTTGCAGTGCTGTTAATCACAGCCAGTCATTGGTGGGCGGAGTTAATGTAAATAGCCTCTGCCAACAAATTG
>NW_015634073.1:0-737 GCF_001515625.1 Sinocyclocheilus rhinocerous
TATGTGTCATGTTGTGATTGGTTGTTCAAGTCATGTGTCTTGTTCTTCATTGGTTATTGGCCTGTCATGTGGTTCTCAGCTCTGTTTGCTCATTGGTTTATTATTGTCATGTGACTCTTAGTGTTTGCTATAAGTAGCCCTCTTGTTGCCATTAGGTGCGTTCGACTTCATGTGGCGCCGCGCAAACCGATCGGCGGCTGACTTGAAGCAGTGCATGCCGGTTAGAAATGTTGTCCGACTTGAACCGGCGCTGACGCCACGTCACTGTCACGTGTGGCATCAAAGTACCGCAATAGCGTTTCGAGAGCAGCTGGGTCAGCTGACAACACAGCTGTTTCATAATTGGCTAAATTCACCATATGACAACAATGACGTGTGTTTCTAACATCTTCAATTCCAATACTGCTCATAAATCTGTGTTTTTAGAACATTAAAAGCTTTTTTACTGTAGTCGCAATGTTATATTGAGTCACGTTTATAAAAAAAACATGATAAAAGCATAGAGTATATACCCCCACTTTATTGGTATTTAAATAGTATATGTTTATGTTAAACTTTATTCTTGAACAGATGGCGCTGTATTAAGCAGTATATAATCAGTATATCTGTTGCTCATGAAAACGTTTCTGAAACGTCTGTGTATTTGACAAATATTGCATTTAATTCACTTCATCTGTGATAGAGTATGCAAACACCGCAAGAGCGTCACTACCGGGAGCAGAAAGTGTCCGACTTGA
>NW_015634073.1:1168-14150 GCF_001515625.1 Sinocyclocheilus rhinocerous
GTAGCCTAATTCTCTTTAATGTAGGCTATTTGCCCCGATTTGATCCCTTTACCTGAATGCGAAATTTATCTAACGTTATATTTATATTATTTTGTTATCAATATTTTGTTTTAAGGAGTTAAAATGGCCCTTATCAACCTTGATTTACATATTCTGCCTGCGCGCGCGAAAAAGACAACAGTCCTTCTGGACTACTATTGTGGTCGTGATCTGCAAGGACTTTCTGGGTTACTGTACGTTCTCTATTATCCTTGAATTTTCCACTCCATTTAGTCGAGCCTCACACGTTGGGCGCAATGTTATATTAATTTGCTTATAAAGAGCCACAAATCTTATAATCACACATTTCCCCCATCCGCAGCTGCCATAAACAAATACAGCCCTTACCTCTTATATAGATGGGAAGTGTAACATGAGATCCAGGATCCTCAGCAAAATGTCCTGATCAGCTCAGCAGAATTCTTACCACTATGAAGCTCGTATTGGAGATTTATGGAGATATTCAGATAATGAATTACTCTTAATAAATTACTCAGAGACTTGTTTGAAAGAAAGTTTGTCGAATCACCATATACAAATGGTTTCGCTTTATTAAAAACAATAACTCATAAGCAAATATCAAGAAAGTAACAACGTTTAGTCTTCATCCGATTTTCGGCCCCGCAAAAGCATAAAGCACTCGATTATATAGAAGAGGGCGTATACAATATTCTTCTCCTGCAAAGCACCTACTAAATCTCTCCTATTGGATAAAATGCAAGTTACACTGGGCACTTGGTCACACCCCTTGCATCAGCAGGTTGTAATACAATTGCATCATCACATTAAGCATAGCATATACACACACACACCTATGCCTCCAAAAATATAGGCGAAGAAGTTCAAACAAAGTTTACCTCCTATACGCTAACACAGGATGTCTGACCTTTTGTGCTAACCACAATTAAGCATCCACATTACTACAATGCAGCAACACCTTTGCAAAAATATACGAGCGAGTTTTCACACTTCAGCATTTTCCATTCGTTAACTGTTAACCCAGATAGCGACACCTGCTCTCGCTTTTGACAGGATGTCAGTTAACCTTTTATTCTTTGGAGACGGCGTTGGCCCTTTGGATTTTCAAAGAGTCAACCTCGCCTCGCAAAGTCTCCATTCTCAAATTAAACTCATTAACTTCAATAAATTGTTTAACCCTTTTCATCAACCGTTTATTTACACGTTCATGTTGCCGAATTATCCGAAGAAGTTCCTTAGCCATCAGTATCATGTCTTGCGTTTCTTGTCTGGTTATTTCTGCTCCTCTTCCTCTCCACCTTGCTCTTCTTTTTAGCGGCCCGGAGTTGTCTCCTCTGCATTGACTCTATAAGTAAATAATTAATAGGGATTTCCAGTGCACTTTTTTGATTCAGTTCTCTAATATGTGGAGTTTGACCGGAAAATTGAATATTTTGCCTTTCACCCTCTCTTTCCATTTTTCGCGTCAAACTCCTTAATTTCGGAATTCTTTTTGCAGCACAGTCCATAATCATATACCCAATTCGTTCACTACTAAACCATTTTTCAATATACACATCAAAAATATTTCCCTTTCTCCTGTTTAAGGTAACTTCACGAAATTGACGTCTGTTTAACCCATATTCATTTCTTGGATATTCATTGATGAACCATTGACCCCGTCCGTCCCTTTCCACATATGTCTCCAGAACTTCAGACGAGAAGAAGACTTTCTCTAGCGAATCCGATGCGAATTTAATCACTTCCAGAAACGCTTCGAAAGTCATTCCAGCCTTTCGGCCGTCTTCCCTCACAATTACTGCAGCCATCTGTAGAAAAGGTGACAATCGTCAAAATAAGAGAGATCATATGTCCCTGTATTACATATTTCATCTTTTACAACTTTATCTTCATCATTTCCAATACCAGTTGCTTTCATTTGTCTTAATTCAATAATTTGAAATACAATTCTCAGTGCCTTACTTATATAATTTCTGGTCTATCATATTGTCGTCCGGGAATACATAATTTTATCCACCATGGAATCATATACATTCCATAATTGTCTTTTTCTAATATCATTTCAGTAAAACCACATACTTTCAATTCATTTTTTATATCTGCCCCCACTCTCACACTCATGGCATGAACTAGTTGCCATATTGAAACAAAAGCTTTAAAACCGTTTTGAACCATTGTTTCAGGATTATTCATACACATTATACATCGGCTTTGGCCGTCAATTAATTCAAAATATACTTTTCCAGTGTAGCCTTTACATTCCATACAATATTGATCACTCTTGTGATGTTTCCACCTATACAAGAAATCATCCTCCACTTTTTCCTGTTTCATCCGTTCCACGCCTGAAAAAACCATCTGTAAATCATGCAGATATGGAATCGGAATTAACTATGGCAATTTGTCCAAAACATTTCCTGCATTTCTTGAGGGCTATTTTCATTTTATCCCATCTATTCATCAGTATGAGAATACCCAGGAACACTATGTTGTCATTACTTAGGAAAAATCCTAACATAAAAACAGTTAATGTCATAAGGCCAATCAAGATCCATATGTTGTCATTGCTTAAGAAAAATCCCAGCATAAAAACAGTTAATGTCATAAGGCCAATAAAAATCCATACGTTCGCTTCCTTTCCATAACGAAACATTAATATTCCAATCAGATACAATGCACTAGTTACAATAATAACTAGTTCCCCCCAATAGACTAATTCATTCTTTTTTATCATTATAGTAGCAATATCAACAATTATTTTACCTAAGCTCGATAAAAATAGGATTAAAGCCCCCCTTGCTTCTAGTAGATTTTGCCAACCCTCTGACACCATCATCAAAGAACAGACTAGAATTATTCGACTTAATTTCTTCATTATTATGATCCTACCAATTTGTAGGCAACTAAGTAGAAGGTGCCACCAGAGATTCTTGTTAAGACCTTGAAGAAGCATCCATAAGATAAAAGCCCCAATCTCCCCACTAACCTGAAGCAGCTCATCAGAGGAACCTGTAGAATCCTCTTCTATCTGCCCGTTAGTTTCGTTTGTTGTCCCTTTTATTGAATCGTTGGATGCCATTCTATCGTTATCAATTTCGATCTCTGTTGGACTTTTTAGCAGCAATTGGTTTTATAATTGCTAATTGATAATTGCTTTCGAGTATATCTCCCAATTACCCAAACGTGTCTTAGTTTCCAGTTGCAAGTGAGTCTGTGCACTCGTCTCGCGAGCTTTTCTCCTTATTGTTCTAACACTCTAGCTCCTCCTATTTCCTCTTCTTGTCTTACAACAAAGGTTTTTCCGTTATGCTTTTTGTTCTCCTTCTGAAACGTCTGTGCCCCTTAGCTTGAAAATCTATTAGTTTTTCTAGAATAGCTAACTCATCTCCTTTATTCTCTTTCTTTGATAACATTCGTTGTCCTACAGATGCACAAAAACATTTCACCACAATAAATAATAATACTAAGCCTAATATTATTAATCCCCCGTAAAGCACATACCAACCAATTCTAACCAGGAAGTTAACTAATCCAGTCCACATGTCTGTTGTAACGAAATTAAATACAGCTTTGGCTGCCGTTTTTATTCCTGAGATACCTTGTTCAATAAATTCCCCTGGGCTCTCGAACCATCGAGGTCCACCGGAGATCTTTTGACCTCTAATTTCGGTACTGCTATTACACAGATCATTTTTCAACCAGTTTAAACCCAAATAATAGTTTTTATCCTTACCTTTACACCAATTTTCCTTCCAGTCCTTTCTATCAATAGTTAATGATAAATCATCAATTGCTATTGCATCTAGTCTTGTCAGAGGTACATTATTCCCTCCTTTTGGGACTCTATATCTCAACATGCTATTAATTGCAATGTATACAGGCCCATGGAACATTTTCCATTTTTGATTTCTATCCACTATCCTTACTACTCCTCCGGCTCCGTAACTCATCTCATATCTATTAGCCAGTTTATTCTTCTTAAAGGTCCAAGGGAGCGGAACTATTCCCTTGCTCCAATAACATAAAACTGCTGCGATTTGATTTATTGTGAGATAATCATGCCCTTCAGAGCATTTTTCGATATAAGCACCACATTCATTTCCTGTCAGGCCAAAGACGCCATCGTCAAGAAAAATCAAATTACTTCTAAATACGCCTTCCTTGTCCTTTTTTCTGTAAAGATTTAATCTTTTTAAATGTAACTTTCTTTTTATGCTTAAGTTTTCGCTTGTTTTATTTCCTGTAAACGGGTCTGTCCCGTTAAGAAAATCATCACAATCCATTTTTTCTCCGTCTTTGTCACAAAGATTCGCATAAGAAAAATCTCCATAGTCTTTTTTCGTATATTTATATTTTTGCCCGTGGTTACTTTTACTAATTTTGTTTCGGACACATTTGTCCATTTGTCTTACTTTATTTTCATAGTAATTTTTGATCTCATTTTCCGTTTTTAAGGCTTCGTTTAGTTTCATTTTTATTAAATATACATCTGTTTCCCATTTCATGCTATCTATTTCCCAATAACCGATTTTAAAATTAAATTTAACTCTTGGTAAAGCCATTCTCTTTGTCCATATCCACGGAACTGTTTTATTTAAATCTAAGCTTATTCCCGTTTCAGATCTGGTCTCCAGCTCTGCGTAACCTGTTTTTCGCGAGCCTACTAGCCGGTCTCTAGTTGTTGTTAACAAAGTATACTCACCTTCTGGGTTTAATATTCTGCTATTTTTTATCCATTCCTCTACATTTCGTTTTATTAATTCTGCACTTTTTATTTTCTCTTGCTTTTTATTTCTTTTACTTCGTTTCATTGTTCCTTTATATTTATATTGGCCTAATTTCCACGGGTTGAAATTCTTACTCGAACGAAATATCCAACATCCCCCTAATTCTTTGTTTAAACTAGTCCTGTACGTTGGTCCTATTAAATATTTCATAGTTTGATTCCCCTCTCGTTCTTTAATTAAATTATTTTCTTCAAATATTTCTATCTCATTACTATGCAGTATTTCATTTTTACCGTACTTTTCAGTTTAACCTTTGGCGTTCTGACCATGTAATATATAGTTTTGTCTGTATTTAAGTTATCTAACCATTTCCAAAAATCATTTGTTTTATTTTCTATTTCTTTTCTTTTCTCTTTCTTGGTGCACCACACAGACAATTCAAATCCTGAGACATTCTGTCTCTCCACTTTAACTTCGGCTAGAATAATATCGCCTGACATTATTTCCCATTCTAACAGAAAACTTACCCTTATTAAGATTAGCAATAGTATTCCCAAAAATATTAGAATCCAAAGTATTATACTCATCCACTTGCAGATTCGTCGCTGTCTCCTCAATTTTTTGATGATGTCCTTCGCTTCTCCAAGCTCCTCCGTGATACTCTCCACAGACAGCGCCCTTTTCATTTTTCTGCAAGCATAGGTTAGTTCTTAGGCCCAATTAAGAGCCGTCGGGACCTTCTAGTCTCGGGCCTATAGGGTATGCTTTTCACTAGTATTATTTTATTCTCTTTACAGAAATCTTCCACTAGTTTACCGCTTATATTATGCGCATTATCCGCTCTAATACTGCCCATCTTCCCGCACCATTTAATCCACTCTTTCAAGCATTCCACTGCTTTTTCTTCTAGTGCGGATCTCATGGGCCAGACCATTTTGTCTTTGGTATGGTTGTCAATAGCAAGCAGGAAATAACAGTTTCCTTTGCGCGTGCACGGCCTCAGAGGCCCCGCGAAATCTATGCTGACTTGTTGCCCAGGAAACGCCTTGGGCAGCTCGCTCTCTACGCAGCCTTTCGCTGTCATGAATTTTCTGCAGACCTGACATTCCTTCCTTACTTCCCTATAGCGAGTTCGCCAGTTCGGGATATTTAGATTCCTTAATCTAAGTTCCACTTGTATCATATTTACACTTGGATGGTTTAATTCATCATGCAACTTTTGAAATAACTCTGTTACTTCCTGAAGTTTCACACGTCCTATCATCTTATCCACCTGCCTATTTCCCTCAGCGGCTTCAGTTGCCTGGGCTGTGTGGCTTGCTTGGTGATAAGTGTGGGCTGTTACTTTTTCTAACAGATCAGCTGCTTGCTTCGAAAATCATTAGCCTTCCATTTCTCTAGTTCTTTATTGATGCCATCCGTGACATATTCAGAATATTCAGAATAAAGAGCCCTCTCCTTCAGTTCCTCTCTGTCTCTGGGTAGCATAGGGACCCTTGCGTCCAAAAATGCAGCCCTCTCATGTTCTCGCATACCTAGGTAAGGATGCCTAGAGAACCTTGATATTATTCCGTCTTGAAATAATCCTATCGGTTTAAGAACTCTCAACGTCTCCCAAACCGACCGTGAGGACATTAAAGTCCGTCCTTTTGCCTTGCAGATCAAACATACCCACGAAACTTTGCCGTTCCAGGTGCAACTGCACCGTTCGCCAAAATTCCCAGACACCCTGTACGAGTCTATCCGGATTTTTGGATGGCCGGGTCGGCAATTTGCACAGATAAGGATTCCTGCTACTTCAGTGTGAGTTTGTCGATACATCGTCCATTCAACTCCAATATCTTTCTTCTCATCGCATAAAGATAGAGCTGGCAGGGCGCATAACTGGCTGCATATTATACAGCAATATGGTCTTACCGCGGATTCTACGACCTTGTCATTTACTCCGTCAAAGCCTAGAAGTCTCTCCATCTCCGGTTCTAGCCATAAAAAAGCTCTCGATCCATGTTTACCGTGCTCCACCCGTATTAAGCCCCTCCGATTTATGATAGCTAATAAAGCTTCCATTTCTTATTTCTTTATTAGATCTTTGTTACTCTGAATACCGTTATTCTGTAACTCGACCGTATTGGACCCCGTTATTGATTTAACTGTATCAATCACTCCCGAGCCCTCTGAGAACTTCCCTACCTTTCGTCTTCTGGTAATAATGACTTCGTCTCCGACTTCAAACCTCGAATTTTCAGCAATTTCCCTTTCCTTCAAGTTCACTGCATTACACCTGTTGAGATGCAATAAACACTTATCAATAAGCGTATCCCATTCTCCGAGGTTTTTATTCTTTCCGAACCATTCCTTTACCGACCTTATAGCGCGTTCTGCGATCCCGTTAGTCTCGGGCCTATAGGGTATGCTTTTCACTAGTATTATTTTATTCTCTTTACAGAAATCTTCCACTAGTTTACCGCTTATATTATGCGCATTATCCGCTCTGATACTGACCATCTTCCCACGCCATTTGATCCACTCTCTCAAGCATTCCACTACTTTTTCTTCGAGTGCGGACCTCATGGGCCAAAGCATTTTTTCTTTGGTATGGTTGTCAATAGCAAGCAGGAAATAACAGTTTCCTCTGCGCGTGCACGGCCTCAGAGGCCCCGCGAAGTCAATGCTTACTTCCTGCCCTGGAAAATCTTTTGGTAGTTCGCTCTCTACGCAGCCTTTCGCTGTCATAAATTTTCTGCAGATCTGGCATTCTTTCCTCACTTCCCTATAGCGAGTTCGCCAGTTTGGAATATTTAGATTCCTTAATCTAAGTTCCACTTGTATCATATTTACACTTGGATGGTTTAACTCATCATGTAACTTTTGAAATAACTCTGTTACTTCTTGAAGTTTCACACGTCCTATCATCTTATCCACCTGCCTGTTTCCCTCAGCGGCCTCAGTCGCCTGCGATGTATGGCTTGCTTGGTGATAAGTGTGGGCTGTTACTTTTTCTAACAGATCAGCTATGCTTTTCCACTGTTCCCTATGCGCCATGGGCCTGCTTCGAGCAGTGTGAAAATCATTAGCCTTCCATTTCTCGAGTTCCCTATTGATGCCATCCGTGACATACTCAATTGATGCCATCCGTGACATATTCAGAATCGCTGGTTAAGACGATTTCATTATGTCCTAACTCAGCGGCCTTTTGAAGTGCGCGCTCCACAGCTGTCACTAGCTGGGCGGTCCCTTCGATCTCACCACTCTGCGAGGTTATCAGCTGTCCGTGTTGTTTGACTAAATAGCCCCATCGTACCCTCCCTGCCCTTTCACTGCCATCAGTAAAATATTTCGGGAGGTTTTTGTGGTCTTTGTGATATCTAGTCATTTTCTCTTCCCTTTTCTGTTTTGTCCTTCGCCAGTCCAGCTGATTGTCGTTCAGAATCAAGCTCCACTGATCAAATCGATGACTGTGGATGCGAGCCTGATTCATCACTAGATTTTTCTTTAACCTGGAGAGCTCTCCTGCCAGGGAAAAGATTATTATGGGCTGTTCTTTTGCTATTGCTTTCAATTGCAAAAGACGCTTGGTCACGGAAGCCAGTACCCTTTCCGCTCCATTCTCTGTATAACGCTTCATTGCTGCTTCCTGCTGGTGTGTGAGAAAGGCAATAGGGCACTTTCCTCCCTCATTCAAGAGCGTTAGTGTGACTTCATCCTCTGTCTCTGAAACCTCGACCTGCAGGGGAATTGCCTCGTCACGCCTCTCTAGTGCACCACTATTAAGGGCCATTCTGATTAATTTCAGGCGGGCACATTCCATTTGCTCCGTCCATTTCCATTTTCCTTCCTTTGTTCCCTGATAGAGAACTTTTGCCTCCCTAGAATATTTGGGTATTAATTCCCTGATATAATTCAGGGTTCCCAGCAGCGATTGCAGCTGTTTCCTGGACTGAGGGGGCCCTGCCCGCTCCATTTCCTCCAGCCTCGATCTGGTGCTCGTTGTTAGAGCTTTTGTGTCCTTACCCAGTTTAAATCCTAGGAAATCTACTTCATGTTTTCCTATTTCCATTTTTTTCAGGCTAGGTTTTAAACCAGCCTCCGTGATTCTGTCTAGTGTCTGTTCTAGCAGTCTCAAGTGTTCCGCCTCATTCGTTGACGATATCAGAATATCATCAATATATACTGTAACTGGAATTCCTGATAATATTTTCTTTATTACACTTTGGAATTCGTTTGGCGCGTTCTTTAGCCCTTGAGCGAGGCGTGTCCATACATAATGGTCACTTCCAAAAGTAAATGCAGTTTTTAATTGACTCTCCTCCGCCAGAGGGATGCTCCAAAATCCGTTAGCTAAGTCAATTTTTGACAGCCAGTTTTTCTCCTTGCCTATTTCTGCACTCACTTCTCCGCAGTTGATTAAATATCTATTATCAGGTACAGTAACTTTCCTTGAATAACTGTTCATATATTTTCTCAGAATCTTTTCCAGCTCCTCTTTATTACTCAATTCTGATCCTCTTACTATCCTTTCTATTTCTTTATTTTGATCAACAACTCCTATTCTGCCAATTTTGATTAAATCATCTGGGCACAGGAGATTTTCACTTCCATGAACTACATTTATTTTCTTTTTCCTCCAAACATCTTTATTTCTGGAATTACCATCAAAATCTTCTACTGTAATTACTTCCACAAATTCGTCGTGTTTTTCTGTGGGTTTTATGACCGTGAACTCAGCTCCTGTATCGACGATAAAAGTAGTATCATCATACGTTTTGTATAATCGTTGATCAATTTCTTTTGCTTTTAATAGGGCTTTCTTAAGGGGAGCCGAAACCTGCTATTCCTCCTTAACCTCAGCGTCTTTCTTTTTGTTTCTCTTTCTCTTGACTTGCACTTCCTCTGTCTCTGCAGGGGCTCTTTCCTGCTTGTCTTGTATTTTGACTCTGCCTATTTTAGCCTCAGGCCTGCTTTTTCCCCTTTCTGCTATGATACGTGCTTTTTCTTCAGCACTCAATTTGTTCCATTTTTCGGGACTTATGTAATTCCCTTTTTCCCTATTACTGTAATTTCGATTTGTTCTAGGCCTCGATTGATCCCTAAATCTCTTTTCTCCCTGCGATGTATTTTTAGGGCTGTTTCTTTCTCCCCTCTCTGGCCCTTTTTTCCATTTTTCATCCGCCCTGCGCTCTGTGCGAGGGAAGGGTCTGCTCTCTCTCTCATGGCGATTATACGGCCTTCTTTCGCGGCTTGACCGCCTGGGCGGGTCCTTTTGCCGCGGTGGTTTATTATTCGATTTTTCTCTGTCTGTCTGAATTATTTCAGTCTTCCTGTCATATCGAATTAAAGCCTTTTCTAATTCTTCTGGGGAGGTCTCCGGACCATAAAGGAGAAATTCTTTAGCCCCAATCAGTGCATTTCTCTTTACTCCCTGAAAAATTTGATTCGCCGGATATTTTCATCTGTTCACCATAACGAACCAACTCTCTGACTTTTCCTTTCACTGTGGTATTTTTCAATTTGGCCTTTTTCAGAAGCTTCATTTCCTGATCTTTTTTCATTCATTCTTCCAAAGTAACTCTGGATTCCATCGAATTAATCTCTGTTTGTCTAGGGGAGTGCACTTGATTTATGGGAGTTATTGGCCTTCTCTGACCTGGTGTCCCTAAATGTAATGCCTCTAAATGCTGATTTAGTGCATCAAACTCCACTGGTTGATTAATTTCCCTCTCTGGCTGAATGTCTGGCTCCGGAGTTCTGTCTCTGAAACGGAGCCTTCTCGGCGCTCGCGCCGCTCTGACAGGGAGAGGTGTCACATTTCTTTCTGTTCTTTCAACCACTAACTGCTCATAATCTGAATCTTCCTGATTCTCCTCCAAGTCACTGTCAGCGCTGTCACTTTCTGATCCTACATCAGAATAATATTCTTCGAATAAATCATTACCAACCGCGCCTCTAATTATTCTCTCCAGCGCGGCCTGACTTATCAAATCTTTTTGGGCTAATATGGCTCTCTTAGCTCGCTGTGTCAGCGAGGTATCTGCCAAAATCTTAACTGCATTCCCCCCATTTAAAAGGGACCAGACTTGTCCGCAAGTTATTCCTGGAGCATATTCTTCATCCCATTTATCTATTCTGTCTAAAGCCGTTTCTCTTTTTCTGCTCGTGGGATGCGTTGGTCTATCTGTTCTTTCAACCACTAACTGTTCATAATCTGAATCTTCCTGATTCTCCTTCAAGTCACTGTCTGCGCTGTCACTTTCTGGTCCCACATCAGAATAATATTCTTCGAACAGATCATTACCAACCGCTCTTCTAATTATCCTCTCCAGCGCGGCCTGCCTTGTCAAATCTTTTTGAGCTAATATCGCTCTCTTAGCCCGCTGTGTCAGTGAGGTGTCTGCTAAAATCTGAACCGCATTCCCTCCGTTCAAAAGGGTCCAAACTTGTCCACAGGTTATTCCTGGAGCATATTCCTCATCCCATTTATTTATTCTGTCTAAAGCCGTTTCTCTTTTTCTGCTAGCGGCATGTGTGGGTTTATAAATGCCTTTTCCTAGTCGAAAAGTCTCATAACTCTTTTCTCCCCCTAGCTGTTCTCGTTCGCCTCAATTCTGGCCATTCAGGATTTGGGTCTCCCTCCGGCACCTCGGCCTCGGTATTGGTCGGTCTCTGTATAACACCAGCTCCCTGGTTCGACCTCCCTTCCCCAGCATCCTGATCCTGATTTACTCTCGTTGTTATATTTTCTAGGGTCATGGGATCTGGGTGACAGATCATCCATGCTTTAGGCCAGTCAGTTCGATCTGTTTTCCTTAGTAACGCATTCACTAGAGCTGCACCCATTGTGATTTCGTTAAATCCAAAAATCCCTCCTGAAATTATGGGTGAGAATCGCCGTTAATTCTTCTGCTATGTCACCATTCTGCCCTTTCTTATGGCCTATTGCATGTATCACAGGATTCCCATTCGGGCCTCCTTTTTTCTGTAAAACTGCATCGCCTGTCCTTATGGGATTTTTCCTGCACTCTAATATTCGATCTGACTCATCCTGAAACCTTTGCCCTGCGTGCTTCCGAAAGGCACCTGCTACTCCCGCTCCGTGCTGGAGTTCGGTGTTGGCCGCGTTCACTAAAACGCTAGCTTCCTCCTCTACTTCCAAGCGCCCTTCTTTAAGGATAATTAAATTCCTGCCTTTGCCGAAATATATCCTAAGCGGTTCCTCATTTTCTGATGCAAACTCATCATCTGGGCTTTCGGGATTTTCCGGCTGTGGAGCACTTGGATCTAGGGTGTTTCTATTCCCCTCTCTATGGGGAATAAAATTGGGAGCTAAGGATCCACGCTCGGATCCTTCCCCCATATCAACTTCTTCGAGGTCATCCCAACTTCTAGTGGGTATATTTCTGATTTCTGACCCGAATTCGTCAAACACTCTAACTTTGGGATTATCCATCCCTTCCCCCTCTACTCGAATAGATAAAGGGTGGGATTTCCGCTCCCTCACATATCCTGAAATTCACCACTGAAGCCATCATCCTTATCTCGTGCCACGGAATTTGACCAGAACCACATCTACACTGTGTGGGATTAATCCAGTCTAATCTTCCAGCTAGATCTTGAGCGATGAGGCTGACCGTCGTCATTTGCCCCATTATAATTCACTTTCACTTTTGAATCCGCTCTTGATTTAACTTTTACACACTAAATAGGGCTCATTCTCCTCTGAGAATTCATCGAGCCCTTCGTCTTATCATTAATAGGGATTTCCAGTGCACTTTTTTGATTCAGTTCTCTAATATGTGGAGTTTGACCGGAAAATTGAATATTTTGCCTTTCACAAGTCAAGTCTTAGTTAGTGGTGGGCAGAGCGAGGCTTCATGAAACACTGAAACAATCGAAGCAAATGTGTCGAGGCTTCGAAACAATTTGACACCTGTCTCTACGGTGACACCTAGTGGTCATTTTCAAGTATTGCTCTGAAACAGCATTGACAACGAATCAGGTAAGCCAATTGACTAATTATAACCTATATGTTGTACTCATCATTTCAGCATGTGGGTTGGAGGAGTGGTTAGTGTGCACGACTGGCATGTTGTCAGAACTTGTCACTTTAGGTCCGAATACCTGGTGAAGAACATATATAATTATAATAAATATTTGAAAATTGTGTTTTTATTGTCCTGTTCTTGTAATGTGTTGTAGCATCTGTAGCGTCTGGACCAATCAGACACACCATTTTTCATTTG
>NW_015634074.1:0-545 GCF_001515625.1 Sinocyclocheilus rhinocerous
GAAGGGTAAAAATGACGGTTATTTTCGTCAGTTACGGCTCATTAGTATAGCTTTCTGCCCGCTTCAAATCAAATACAGAGATGAAATAGTGCGGTAAGACGGTAAGACCACATTTATTTTAATGAATTATAGCATTTATTTGAATGAATTATCGATCCAGAGAGAGATGACAGTTGTGTGTGTGTGAATTACCTGCGTCTGTGCGTCTCTCTCTACAAACTATGAAGCTGTTTAGTTACTTCGATTTTACCTCGTTGCTGAGGAAGATAATGAAACGATCTAGTATCTCTTATTTTATTAATAAAAGTCGCAGGGCAGCACCGACAATAAGTTTCTGTGTGTGCGCAGTGCGATCTGCAATCTCCGACCTCTCTCCCTCACTGTGTTTATGTGGGAGTGGTGTGTGTGTGCGCATCAATTAAAGCAGCGCATTGCTTGGAACCAGGGCCGTTTCTAGCCGATTTGACGCCCTAGGCGAAATCCCTATTACCCCCCCCCCCCCAATTGTATATATATATATATATATATATATATATAAATATATA
>NW_015634074.1:1242-6674 GCF_001515625.1 Sinocyclocheilus rhinocerous
TTTAAGAGTACATGTTATGTTTAATTTAAATGTAACATTTTTATTTTAATGTAAGACTATGTTTTACTTATTTTAAATTTAACAGTAATTTACTTTCAAATGCCCCAATTGCTGAAGGGTCTACACAACTTTTTTGTACAAGTTCAAGTTGCATTGTTCAAAATACCTGTAGTAGCACAGCAGTGCATACCTGTTTACATTTAATTAAGGTTGACTTAGACCAGACTGTAATACAAATAGTTGAGTTTGCCAGGTGCATACAACGTTTATGACAGGTTTTCATGAAAGTGTTGGTCAGTTTGTCTGCTTGACAATCCAATTTTGCACTGCAACAATAAAATTGAAGTGAGATAAACAAACTGAGAAATGTTTCTTTTTAGTTAAAAAAGATGTTGCAAAACAGATGTTGTCAAAGTTTTCCTTTGAGGACATAATTTGAAGTTGGAAAAAGGTTATAAATTGCAATATATCGCAGAATATCACAATATATTTAAAATCGCAATAATATTGTATCGTGACACAAATATCGTGATAATACCGTAACGTGGGGATTCGGGTGATTCCCACCCCTATTTCCTAGGAATAAAATCCTTTGGAAGATAATGTTATTTTTAGTCCAGTGATTCTGTATTTCTCTTCTCTCCTTTTTATTTGCACTCCTTTTAACACACCAGCGGGTGGGGCCAAAGATGTGATAATGTAGAAGTAGGTGATGATCTAATTCTGCAGAGGCGGTGCTTCTGTTGCACTATTACATCACAAAGTGACAAAATCTGAAATAATTCGTTGTCTGAGCTTGGTTTCAATAAAAGCTGTTTTTGGACTAATGGGGAAGTTTTGAGCTCTGAAACTCAAAGGATGTTTTTATAGTACAATGATTTCTTACAAATCAAAAGATCAAGGAAAATTTGATTTCTCAATTCATGACCCCTTTAAGAGAATCAGTCACAGTTGTGACATATAAAGTAAAATTGTGATAAACAAAGTTTCAATTGTGTGACATAATAACTATTAAGTAAAACAAACTCCCAGATGTAAAGTCGCAGATAGGCCTATATTGTAAGATATAAAGTCATGTGAGATAGAGGTGCGACTTAGAGGAACAGTCACAATTGCAACAGATTTTGTCACAGACATGAGCTATAAAATCACTTTTTTATAACTGTGATGTCTCAAAGTCAAAGTCGCAATTATAAGGAATAAAAGTGGCAATTACTATAAATTAAGTTGCAGTTAAATTTTTTGCATAGTGATATAGATTTTTTTATATATCATAGGAATCACATGACACTCTGCAGCCATTCACTAGTTTAACAGTCCATTTATCCCTTCAGAAATAAAAGCCCCTCCTTTAAGGAGGTACTGACAAGGATCGAGGCCCACCCAGACTGCCGGAACCTTCCAATGATCTCCTTCCTCATCCTTCCCATGCAGAGAGTCACACGGCTGCCCCTGTTGATGGATGTGAGTGACATTATACCTCGACTTCCCCTTTAGACCCAGCCTGAGCTCTGCTAACATCTCTAATGCTGACATAAACATCTAGCTCTCTTGAAACTGCATTTTCAGTCTTCGGACATGCATCTTGTGCTTTGATCAAGGCTATTATAGTTTTTAATTTTTAAATTAGTTTTATTTTAATATCGTTTTCAAATTTGCTATACAATTCAGTTTAGTTTTTATTAGTTTCATTATTGTTGTTAGTTTTAGTTGTTTTTATTTTGTGAACACATTTTTATTTCGTTTTTATATAGTTTAGTTTCAGTTTTAGTTTCAGTTTTAATTAAAGTTTAGCAGAATTAACAGATAACTTCCAGAGCGCAGGCCAAAGAAAGACTTAATTTTGCCTTATAGGCAAACGTCTAGCGACACAAAATTAACGCATGCTAAGATATTGATTAAATGGTTATAACGCATGCTGAGATTGATTAAATGGTAAAAGTATACAAATATAGGCCTACGCCAAAATGAAGCAGTCAAGCCTTTTTACTAAATAAATATACACAAGTTGTGCTTAATGTCATATCTAATTATGTGTACTGAGATATTTAATATGACAATAAACGTAGCCTAATTTGGTTATGATGGTTAGATGTCATTTTTTCTTTTTTAACAATCATAATATATTGTAACTGTCGTGTCTTGCTCACTTTTCCGTGAACAACTGCGCATAAATCATAACTGGGACTAATGAAATTCAATAATAACGGCAAACGCATTAAGGCTCATATTTGAATATGTTCTTTTCATTTATTAAGAATTATAAGCGTGTTTATGATGTGATCAACCCGTTGTCATCAATCTGCTTATAAATAACACGACTTTACACTTTCTAATTGCGTGTAATGCATATAGGCTACGCCAAATGCACTAGATCCAGCGGAAACTCCAGCATTTATATATTTTTAAATGTTAGACATCACTACCTGAACATCACAGCTGTTTTCTGCTCCTCATCTGTATAAAGTTGTGCCTTTCTCAACTTTTTGACTCGCTCAATGCTTTCTTGGTCTACTGTCAGACGGACACCGACACAAACACTTAAAGGAATCATGAGGTTCAGGAATCATGTGTTTCTTTTAATGACAGCAGTCAATATAAAAACTGAACAATTATTTGAACTGTACATTGAACTAAACATTTGAACATTTCTTTTTATACACAAAGTGTGCAGCTTTAAAAAAAAAAAAAAAGCTGATATTTTTGCCTGCTTTTCAAGTGGTTGATGCGTCATATTTTCCGTTGCGTGCTCTCTGTCCACTGGTGGGAGTGTGCTCCCCTGTGTGCGCGCGGAAGGTAACCTTAAATGACTTCTGTTGTGATTTGGCGTTATATAGAAAATAAAATTAAATAAAATTAACTTGAAAATTAATAAATTATTAATTAATTAATACAATTAATTAGGGGGCGCCCCCTAATATAATGGCAGGAGAAACACTGCAAGAGGGTAAGGATCTGGTTAAATTTTGATCTCATAGCTTCAGCAAGAGTTTAGAGTGTCACCACAAGGAGCAAGTAAACTTGTGGGTTTTTGCTGCTGTTTATTTTACTTGTAAAACTTGTTCACACATTCTCACCTGATACACACATGCTGCTCACTCGCTGTGGGTCTTGTGTTCATCGTATTTTTCCCTGTTATTCGCAAACGTGTTGTGCATGTGCAGTTTAAACTTACTTTGCATGCACACAGTGATGCATTGGACACACTCACTAATGCAAACATATCGTCCCCTTGGAATTATACGGTTCTATCTGCATTCCGAGTAGTTTGAGATATTGAGCTTCAAAGTTTTTGCATTCCATTCGACTGTGTAGATAGAACCTTTTTGTTTTTTTAAATAAAAAGTCCCAAAATGTACACAACATTAAAAAATCTATCACATAATGTAAATTATGTGTATGTGAATAAGAATTTGTGAATAACTCAATTTTGACAAAAATGTCAGATAGAACCTTATAATTCCAATGGGACGATATTTACAACCTGCTGCTTGAGCATTGTGGGACAGTTCTGCTGGCACATTTGGTACAGGCAGTTGTCTAGACTCTAGAGGGTTCTGCATAATCACAAGACATTGCTGAGTCCAGCTGTTAGAAGGTCAGTAGCTCTCAGAGTTCTTTCTGACTTCATTTCGAGCAGTTGCAGCAGTACAGTACGTGTCATAGTGTGACTTTATTGCTTATTTTAAACTTTATTTCACAATTACCAGACTTCCATAGATAACAGTCAGTGGATCTCATGTACTAGCCATGTGATATTTGCATGAAAGCATTTTCACAAACAAATCACTTCCCGATAAACAAAATCAAGTTGTGCTCTACATTTTTCTTCTAATTTTCAAACATTTTACTTGTTTATACATTGCAATAGATAAGAAAATACAATTGCAGCTGCAGTTTCAATACCAATTTTAAAATGTTAGTTGTGTTTGAACTTGCTTTGAAGATGGCAAACTTGCCGTTGCTCAAAGATATTTTTGCATATCTTCTCAGGTGTCCTAAGTGAGAGCGTAGTATGTTTGATGAGAGCAGGGGCGTAGCCATCATTTCAGAAGTGAGGGGGACAGAAATGAGATATATATATATATATATTAATATAACATATATAAACATTACAATATAACATTTCTGTAAGAAAATCCTTTATATGGAAATGGTTTGGCCATGTTTTATACAAATTAACACATGGTTGCTAATCAACATTAGAATGAAATTAAAAGAACAAATTGTGAAAAAAAGTAATCGATCAATTATGAAAACATTTTTTTTTTAACAAAAAACATTTCATTTTTAATATTGTGATTACATACATTTTAATATTTTGGCAATGATACATTTGAAAAACAACTAGGTATGGATATTGTGTACCATTTTTAGCTTTAAAAACTCCTAGACGGAGCAAAACTAAAGCAATCACGACTGTCTTTGGTGTTCCATTTGCTGCCCTTCTTTGCCTCCAAAGCCAAACTTCTTAGCCTTGTATTTCCTCTTGAGACAGATTTAGGGGGGGGGAGTCATTTTTCACTTTCTGAAAAATGACTTCAGAAAGATGGCAGCATCATAATGTTAATTTGACAGAGATTGGTAGGTCTGTTAGTAAAATCTGTTGACTTTAGCAATCTTTGTTGCATTATGTGTCAATGGTGACCATTCAAAAATGGGGAAACAGCACGTTTCAAGTTTTTTCTCCAAAGTTTGCATGCCTGTAACTCAAGAAGTCTTAAAGATATCTTAATGCCCTTTTAGATATTGGGTCTTAACAAAACTTCATTTTACATGTTTATCTTTACATGTCTACATGTTTATCTTTCTTCAGACAAAATATTAGCAAAATCAAAAATTTGAGCTGGGAATTTTCTGAAATTTGGTTGATTTGACACGAAATGACCCTTATTTATTTATTTATTTAAAAATATATATTTTTTATTGTTTAGCAATTAAAAATGACCAAAATGCACATCCCTATCTATGTTAACTTTCTTCATGTCGGTCGTGTTGCATTGAAACATTAATTATTCTGTCTGGTTCACATTTTCTCCTTTCACACTTTCTCTCTGCAGCCGTTCCCACTGGTGTCGTCCTCCCGCTGGATGGTGAAGCGTGGTGAGCTAACAGCTTTTGTAGAGGAAAATGGCATCTTTTCCAAAAGGAAGTCTCGCCAGCAGGTCTATTTCTTCCTCTTCAATGATGTCCTCATTGTCACACGAAAGAAAAGGTGAGCTGGAGACCACAAATGAGATCTCTCATACTGTGTCCAAATGTACCTCTGTTCTTCCCTTGCTGTTATTGTGCCCTGGAGGATACTATAGAGAACAGGAAATTATTGTGCTAACATAAATGGATGTGGAGGTTGTGGAGGTATGTACAGGTGGGTGTGGATTGTTGCAGAGGTAGGATAAAGTTAGCTACATCACTCATACCACTCATACCAA
>NW_015634074.1:9655-13931 GCF_001515625.1 Sinocyclocheilus rhinocerous
AAAAATGACTTCAGAAAGATGGCAGCATCATAATGTTAATTTGACAGAGATTGGTAGGTCTGTTAGTAAAATCTGTTGACTTTAGCAATCTTTGTTGCATTATGTGTCAATGGTGACCATTCAAAAATGGGGAAACAGCACGTTTCAAGTTTTTTCTCCAAAGTTTGCATGCCTGTAACTCAAGAAGTCTTAAAGATATCTTAATGCCCTTTTAGATATTGGGTCTTAACAAAACTTCATTTTACATGTTTATCTTTACATGTCTACATGTTTATCTTTCTTCAGACAAAATATTAGCAAAATCAAAAATTTGAGCTGGGAATTTTCTGAAATTTGGTTGATTTGACACGAAATGACCCTTATTTATTTATTTATTTAAAAATATATATTTTTTATTGTTTAGCAATTAAAAATGACCAAAATGCACATCCCTATCTACTTATTTCACTGTTATTAATGTCTGTTATTTGTTTTAAAAATGAGGTCTTGTTAACTTTCTTCATGTCGATCGTGTTGCATTGAAACATTAATGATTCTGTCTGGTTCACATTTTTTCCTTTTACACTTTCTCTCTGCAGCCATTCCCACTGGTGTCGTCCTCCCGCTGGATGGTGAAGCGTGATGAGCTAACAGCTTTTGTAGAGGAAAATGGCATCTTTTCCAAAAGAACGTCTCGCCAGCAGGTCTATTTCTTCCTCTTCAATGATGTCCTCATTGTAACACGAAAGAAAAGGTGAGCTGGAGACCAGAAATTAGATCTTTCATACTGTGTCCAAATGTACCTCTGTTCTTTCCCTGCTGTTATTGTGCCCTGGGGGATACTATAGAGAACAGGAAATTATTCGGCTAACGTAGATGGATGTGGAGGTAAAGCTTGCATGTACAGGTGGGTGTGGATTGTTGCAGAGGTAGGATAAAGTTAGCTACATCACTCATACCAAAGAAGAAAAACAGAACCCAAAAAATGTTATAAGTAAAGTAACTGAGAGTGCATAACTTTTGTATTTAATAAACAGGTGATGAGAAGTGTCCTTTTAGAGCTGAGACCTCTTGAGAACAGGTCTGGCATAAACGGTGTCTGCATGAGAGCCATCACACAACCCACCACAAGACATGTCAGAGCATCTGCACTACCTTCCAAACTGTATCTGTGATCATCTTTCAACTGTAATATACAATGTGCTCCACATTGATTTAGAATCTTACTATAAATCTTAATATATTCTGGTGCAAACTATAGCAGATGACACACTAAACTCTCAGTGCTCCTCATTTTGCATTTTGTGCATTTTCTGTCAGCAGATTGGGATTAAGATTAAGATTGTGACTGTTTAAATTTACGTTGCCAGCTGCCAACTGTGACTCAATTTTAAGCTTCTGTTGTGGTTGTCCTGGACAAGTGGCACAAACAACTAAAATAGAAACCAAGTGATCAAACATTATCTTCATCATGCAGCACTGTTGATTGTGGTGTCTGGTGTTTGCATGTTCATTTGACAATATATAAAATGGTGTTGTTTCAATATATAGAGTAAAAATGGTAAAATGGTATAACAATTGTATGAGTAATCTGTGTTCATGTGTTACAAGGTTTTTCAGCCCGTTATAGTGCCTGCTTCCTGCCGCTACACAGTGCCAGTCATTCTGTGAGTGAGTCACGTTGTTAGCAGAGCTCACATTTTTTCTTTCCTAGTAATTTTTGGGAACATTCTGCATGCTATGACAAAGGGGACGACTTCCAAGAAAACAAGATGGTTTTCATTTCTACTCCATTTTGGCAAATATGGCCCACAAACGCTCTGTTTGGGATTTAACAGAAAAATAAAGAAAAAGGAAAAAGAAAAGGTTTATTCAATCTACGGGTGATGTTCATTCTGATACGCGGTCTGTATAGTATGTGTGGGGAGTCACGCTACTCGCTCAGATCTGAAGCAAAACAAACCTGTGCACGCCATCACGGTCTCCACTCTGTCCACTCTTCTTATTTCCTCTCTCTCACTCACTCTCTGTCTTTCCGCTCCACTGTTTTTTACTCATTTTCTCTGGTTATGTAACTTGCTCTTAAAAGCAGCTGGTTATTTTCCCTCCTTTTCTCTTTATTTTTGAATCTCTCTTTCTCACACATACACATTCACACATGTATGGGCAGACGTTTATTTTGCCATATCCATGTTGGAGAATAATGTTTATCAGCGTTATAAACTATAGAAAAGGACATTATGTTCAGTACACTGTTTTTAGGTGTCGAATGATTAAATTATTGTACAAGTACACAGGGATGGTTATCAAAGTGTAAGTGTACAAAAAGTTTAACAAAAGTTTCAGTATCATACAGCAATGACATTGTAAGGTCCTCACACTTGGTCCAAGGAAGGTATCCAGTGGTGGATGAAGGTCACTTGCGTGTTCGGTCTTTTCAGCGCGCAGAGTTATTCAATTTAGGTTTAACTCAATCTGACTCCACAATAGTGATTCATGCTCAAAATTCAGGAAAACTTTACTTTATTAATGGCATCCTCCATGACTAACATTTTCCTGGATTTTGAGTGTGATACCACATGACTGATACCACATGTGATACCACACATGACTGTAAATCTTATTTGCATTCATATAGAACATTATACTATTGACCATTCTGAGTGAATCCAGTGGAGGGAGCAGATGAAAAGGCACTGATGCATATGTGAGAGAGGCGTTTCCTGCACCACCCCTCTGTGGGGTGTCTTGAAGGTGCCAGTGTATTGTCTGTTTCTCAGGAGATCAAAGTATCTGAGTTTCCTGAGTTTCTTTTATCCTTACAACATTATCATCTTTCATACCAGCACAGGGGCCTGTGTGTGCAAAGCTGGTTAAAATTGATTAGTGCCAGTCCAGGTGCCCCATGGAGCCAGGTCTGAGACAGGTACATATGGTCGGTGTCTCTTGACAGATTGCCAGGGCCTAAGCTAAATAGAAATTTGCAGACAGCAGGATTGTCATACTTTTTGTGTGTACACATCAGCAAAAACTGATGAACGTGTGGACACACATGCCCTCTCCTAGGGGTGGTTAGTATGATCAAAATCTTATTTCACGATAATGAAATACATTGCAGTAGAGTTATTTTATTTATTTAATTGGACAAATACAATTAATCGAAGATACAAATGACAAAAACATTGCTTTAAGTTTTTCAGCTTTAAGTCTAGCATTCAGGTAAGAAATACTACAGAAATTGAATAATCAAATGTCAAATAATGCATAGTGTTCACTGTTTTCAACAGCGCAGGTAATGGATACATTTTTTTTCTATTTATATTTTCCATAGGGTTTTTAAAAAGGTCTTTGTTAAAGCCATGAACAAAGTCAGCCAGTTACGAGGAGAATCACAACATTACAATCTTTTCATTTGAAGCAAAAAGGTCAATGAAAATTGGACAAAAAAAAGACAGAAGTGTAGACAAAGACCGTGTACCTAATGGCTTTAGTGAGGGAAAGAACTATAAGACGAGATGGGCTCTGTCCTGCTCGTGTCCCACAGCCACTCAAAGCTTAGAGCAGGATTGTCTTTGTGGGGAAACATAATTAAACTTCAGCTGGTTACTAAACTTCTATTGCTTTGCATGTTTTGTATTGTACTTTGTATTTGTATTGGATTTTTTAAATGCACCTTTAAATGACATAGCATAATTTGCATATTGTGAATTATTTGCACAAATAATGAATTAAAAATTAGTTTCACAGTGTTAATGCAAAGGACAAAAGAGTACATTTTCATAAATTGCTGCGGAAATGGAGAACAGTACTGCTTCGCTGACTAGCAGTACTGAGAAGAAAGAGCCCAGAGTTTGCAGTGAACATTTTTTTGGAGGAAGATTACATTGAGGAGAAGACTTTTGAGTCTTTGTTCACAAATCAGCAGAGGTGTAAAGTATTTGAGTAAATATAACTAATTACTGTACTTGAGTATCTTTTTGGAAACTTTGTTGTTTTACTGAGTATCAAAGATATTAGCAACTTTTACTCTTTACTCCACTACATTTGAAATGAGTGTTGCAGTTACACATTACATTTTGCATGGCACCTAGCTTTTCTGCAGCAGTTTATTTCTGCTACAAAATATGTGATATCGCCAACTACAGGGCACTGAAAGTACTATATCTTGTGCGTTTTGCCCTTACTCACCCAAACTTGTCAACAAGGATACTTTACGTGAATGCAAGCTCCTTAGCAAGTAATTGTGAATCACAGGTGTTTTATATATGAGATGACATGACTGAAGCTGGCTTTTTTT
>NW_015634074.1:14073-14371 GCF_001515625.1 Sinocyclocheilus rhinocerous
ATCTTGCTATATATATATATATATATATATATATAGGCCTGTCACGATAACAACTACTATCCCTCGTCCTACATGTGAGTTCCTGCCTGTTCCGTGTGTGCTCCAGTGTTTTAAAGATTTTAAAGAATTGAATGTTAATCCTCTTCGTCTCCGCGCTCCATCTCCTCGTCTCTGCCACAGTAGGCATAGTAGGCATGATATAAAATAATGGTTTCTATTTTAATATCCTTTAAAGGGGTCATATGATGCGATTTAAATTTTTCCTTTCTCTTTGGAGTGTTACAAGCTCTTGGTGCAT
>NW_015634074.1:24027-26350 GCF_001515625.1 Sinocyclocheilus rhinocerous
CGCGCACATATATGTATGTATGTATATATATATATATATATACACACACACACAACATTTGGACTTATTTTAGTTGGTCTAATAGCTTATTTTAGTTGGTCTCTGTCTCTCTCTGTCACACTGAATCTTTCTTGGTCAGCGTGTTTCTTCCAGACTTCAGTTTAATTGCAATGGTCCCTCTCTGTCTGTAGAATCTGTTATCCTCTGCCTGTGGAATGTAAATGGCATTGTAATTGTGTCGGGCAGAGCCCAGAGGTTGTCCAGGAACTGAACAGGAGGATCTGACTCCACTTATTCAATTATCTTTACACAAACACAGTTAATTATCAGCTGAAGACATGTCAGTGGATGTCTGTCAACTTCCTTCAGTTAAATGAGTCTAAGACTGAGGTCTTAATTTTTGGCTCCCCTGCTTCTACAGAGGTTGTGTACTATCTGTCGCTGTGTTCTATGTTTACTTTTGTATTTTGGTATATGCTTAAATTTTGTACAGCACTTTGGCCAACAGCTGTTGTTTTTAAATGTGCTCTATAAATAAAATTGACTGACTGACTGACATGCTGAGTAATGCCACACCACTAGCATTTATTTGCTTTTATAAATAGCACATGCATTCACATGAACATGCTAATTCAAACAGTCAACAGTCAGTGTTAAAGGACAAACGTGGTCTCAGATCATTGTTTAATAGAAAAATATTTTAGCTTTACTATAGACAAAAATGCAGTTTAATATAATGTTCAGATGTGTCAAAGGACATATAATAACAATAATAATAACAACAACAATAATAACTTAAGACATTTCTCAAAATATCGTCTTTATTGTTCACCTATATTCTGCACCATGCTCTGTAAATGATAACTTAATTTATATAATACAAATGTGAAAGTACAATTGTGTGATTTAACCTTGAATATTTATTTAATCTAAATCTCTGACTCTCTCTGTCTGTCTTTTCTCAGTGAGGAGAGTTATACAGTTATAGACTGCGCACTGAGAGATCAGATATATGTGGGGTCATGTCAGGCAGAGGACCTGAATCTCTCTCCTGTCCGTGGCACTGCGGGAATGCTGACGTCACGGCAGAACGTTGCCAGCCACCTGTTCCAGATCAGATTCCGCAGCAACCACTCTGGAGACAAAGTCACCATGATCTTGGGGGTGGAGCTACTGTAAGTATTTGCATATGAGTCCAGCAGTATAACAACAACAATAATAATAATAATAATAATAACAATTAAGGTCACACTTTAGTTTGGGGATCAATTCTCACTATTCTAATTATTAACTTATTAACTAATAAGGCATTAATATGTGCTTCATAAGTACTAACAAACAGCCAATATGCTTGTAATATGCATGCTAATAAGCAACAATCATATGACCCCTTTAAAAGCTTGAGGAATGATACAGACCTAAAGAGCAGTTAAAGACCTTTGTCATCCAGTTAAATGAGTGATATGCTTTGGTTCCATGCAATTTTATGATAAGTTCTCAGTCAGTGTTAATTTTGACAGGCATTTTTGATTTAGTTTTTATCTTGAGACGAAAATGCTTAATAGTCTTAGTCACATTTTAGTCATTTGAGTCTTTCATAGTTTTAGTCGATGAAAAGTCATTGCATTTTTGTCAACTTTTAGTCATTACTTTTAAAACTTGAGAAAATTGTAGTGCTCCAACAGGAAAAAATAAGTCCTTTTGCTGCAGGTGTGTAGAGCCAATGGGATACTTGAAAATGAACAAGAGAGTGGCTAACCGCACACTGATCCACTCAAGACTGGAAAAGTCTACAAAAACATATTTTTTATTTTATAAATTGCATCATGCAAAAAGTGCATGTGAGTTAAAACAGATGGACATGAGCAAGCAGACGTTTCAGCATATTGCTATGTTCAGTGCTCACTTAAACAACATTCACCCTTTTTCTCAGTAGGTCAGCAATTGAAGACAATCATCTGGATTCAATTATCTCAGGTAGACCTCAATTATCACAAGTAGAACTCCAAGAAAGTCTGATCATTCACATATATACTGTAGCAGAATATTGCAAGTATACAAGTCCAAAAATGATTAAACATTACAAATACAACAAATATAGCAGTCTTGAGTGGATCAGTGTGCGGTTATTACTTTTAGTCATTACTTTTAGTCAAACTGCAGTTACCAACATTTATTTTGGGAGCTATTTTATATGTAGTCTTCAAACAAAAATAGTCATTAATTCTTCTCTCTTTAGACCAAGTCAGTTAAGCTTATGAGAAATTTGAATCAAGGATTGAATTTGGAAAAACTGGAATAAATGATGACAATTTAAATTTTT
>NW_015634074.1:32137-32876 GCF_001515625.1 Sinocyclocheilus rhinocerous
CTTTTAGTCATTACTTTTAGTCAAACTGCAGTTACCAACATTTATTTTGGTAGCTATTTTATATGTAGTCTTCAAACAAAAATAGTCATTAATTCTTCTCTCTTTAGACCAAGTCAGTTAAGCTTATGAGAAATTTGAATCAAGGATTGAATTTGGAAAAACTGGAATAAATGATGACAATTTAAATTTTTTGGTAGAGATAGAATTTAAACAAATTTTTCAGATACAGTAGGTTTACTTAAAAAGTATACATTTATTTAACATCTTTTGTTGGTTAACATTAATGACACAGATAGGTATTTAATTAGGAATGCTGTCCATTTAAGACTGAAGGTATGCATGTAATACAGACACACATTCAGTTTTCACCCACCTGTTTACGTTCACTTAAGCCATAACCGACTATATTTACGTGAGATACTCACACAATAGACATTTGGACTGCTGTGTGTGTATTTGAGCACTGAGAACTGATCGTGCGCTGTATGAGAACTGAAGAAGTGGAGCGTGCGCGAGAGATAGCACCGCTATCAGCACGATTCCGCCAATCCCGCCTTCACTAACTTTAAGTTAATCGACAACAAATTGTGACTCCCAGGAAAAACGAGACGTCTGGTCACCCTATCCCTAACCCTTCGGGTGCTGAGGCCATTGTTTCAGATCGCTAGTTCGCATTTTGGTAGTCTCAGCCTCAGACGTCACGCCCACGGACCGTTGGCTAAACGTCTGATGCATATGG
>NW_015634074.1:34106-37822 GCF_001515625.1 Sinocyclocheilus rhinocerous
ATTTTTCAGATACAGTAGGTTTACTTAACACATTTATTTAACATCTTTTGTTGGTTAACATTAATGACACAGATAGGTATTTAATTAGGAATGCTGTCCATTTAAGACTGAAGGTATGCATGTAATACAGACACACATTCAGTTTTCACCCACCTGTTTACGTTCACTTAAGCCATAACCGACTATATTTACGTGAGATACTCACACAATAGACATTTGGACTGCTGTGTGTGTATTTGAGCACTGAGAACTGATCGTGCGCTGTATGAGAACTGAAGAAGTGGAGCGTGCGCGAGAGATAGCACCGCTATCAGCACGATTCCGCCAATCCCGCCTTCACTAACTTTAAGTTAATCGACAACAAATTGTGACTCCCAGGAAAAACGAGACGTCTGGTCACCCTATCCCTAACCCTTCGGGTGCTGAGGCCATTGTTTCAGATCGCTAGCTCGCATTTTGGTAGCCTATCCATCCACTGTGGCTGCCATGAGACTAGATATGCAAGCGCCCGTCATCCGATTGCAATCCAATGACAGGGACGCACATTTTGAAAGACAAGACAGTTAACTTAGCCTATAGGATGTATTTTGTAGTCCTCATAATTGAGGTAGTCCTCAAATAACATTCTAGTCCCGTCTCGTCTTAACGAAGACGCGGCATAAATTTCGTTATAGTTTTTATCATCAGATATTAGTTTTAGCTCATCAACTTCTCGTCTTAGTCACAGAAAAACGTCGTCTTCGTTGACGAAATTAACACTGGTTCTCAGTGCTGCGTTTGGACAGAAAAAGGCCTAGAAATGACAGTTCAAAAAGACAAGAGTCATATCGAAAGTCCAGAATATCAGAGAGACTTGGGCAGTAAGTGACCACCTAGCAACCACCCAGAACACCCTAGCAGCAGCATAGCAACATGAAAACCACGCAGAACACCTAAGCAACCATATAACTCCCCCTTGGCAACCACTCACAATGCTCTAAACATTGTAATGCCGAGTTTTACATAAGCGAGCACCGCACTGTCTGCAGAAATTTTACTTTTAAGACAGTAAGATCTTATTTTTGCCTCTCTATTCTCTATTTTCATTCTCTATTTCTCTTGTTTCCCCTTTCCCTCTCTTTCACTTTCTCTCTCTGATAACATTGTATTCTGTTAAAGAAAACATTATATATTTTTTTCATTTGGGCTTTTCAATTTTGAGGATCTTTTGAGCATCACATAACCCTGAGCAGAAGTTAGATCATTTCTTTCATTTATAAATGTAAATTTAAATGGAGCTTAAATTTAAATTTAAATGCTTTTATAATGACCAAAGATGCTGTTTTAATAGGCAGCTCACTAGGTTTTGAAACACAGCCATAGATCGTGACCGTGTGTTCATGTAAGTGAGATAACATGTTATCTGTTGCTGAGAGTGTAATTATAGCTTAGTATATTGCTGATCCACTTACATAACTGATGCCTATCTACTAGGGCTGCACGATAATGACAAAATCATAATTGTGGATTATTCCCTTGAAATTGTAATTGCGATTATTAATTACGATTATCACAATTTACATTGAATGATGTTTATTCCATTGTTTAATGCAACTGCATGCCGTATTTTTATATGAAAATAAACAAGCTGAAAACACTTTAACCACACTGTTCAATTAATGTTAAGAGCATTATGTAGGGTGGAAGTGGAAGTTGTTGTTTTTTTTTTTGCTATGCTGTTCTTTCACTGGCTAGCAATTCAGCTGGTGTAATGCAGAGCAGCAAGAAGGCATTTGCTACCTGTTGTGATCATGTGTGCTCAGATTCCAGGGATGTGAATGGACAGCTGCCCTTCCCACGATAACTGCACACCCTGTTGAGCGAGGCTGAGGGAGATGGGTTCAGCTGAACATACTTGTTCTCATAGTTTGCTTCACATATATTTAATATCTGGACATGCACAATACATGTGTAAGGGATGTGTGTACATGGTTGTCACATGTCATTATCATGTCATTTCCTCATTGCAACAGTTCAGTCACATATTGATGATTTGAGTGCTGTTTTATAAATAATAATAAAAAAAACCCACCATTTTTTTGTTGTTAGAAGTCTCTTATTCTCACAAGACTACAGTAAAATAAACAATAAAAACAGTAATATTGTTCAATATTACAATTTAAAATAATTGTTTTCTATTTTTAAATGTCATTAAAATGTGAATTTTCAGCAGATATTTCTGCAGATCACATGATCCTTCAGAACTTATGCTAGAATGATTTGTTGCTCAATAAACTGGTCAGTCATTTTAGATAAATTACTATTTGTAATCACGTTCAGCCACGTTCAAGCTCATTAATGTTGCCAGTAATAGAACAGGTACAAAGTACGTCACAGCTCAAATTGTCAAGGATTTAATGTAATCCCATCTCTTTCTTTTCTCTCTGCATCTCTCCTTTCTTTCTTTCTTTCTGGTGGCATGTTCTCAATGAAACTGAACAAACACAAAGGAGCTTACAGGAATGAACAGACACTTCTTGTCCTGAATGTAATGGATGCTTCAGCACCAAGGTCAAGTTTCTCCTAGTAACTTTACCTGCTGTTGTACAAGGGTCTAGAGGTGTGTGTCTGTGAACGTCCAGAACAATAAAGGAATGGCTTCTGTGTTGTTTGGTTTTAACAGACATCACATACACTTGTGAGTCCAAAAAAATAAATAAACCTGCTTCAGTGGCTATAAGTTAATGTTGTATGTTTTCTTTGTGACAGTAACGAGAGAGCCCGCTGGATCAGCGCTCTGGGACAGAACAACAGTAACGACAAGAATGACAGAATGAGTAAGTGCAACCAGCCTCAGCGAAACAGCACCACCCTCTGGCCATGCAGTGTATTACAGCGACACTACTCAACTATTACTCTACTATACTACTATTATTAAGCGTATAACCCTAAACACACATGAATGTGAATGATTCCTCATTCTCAAGTCATTCTGCATGTTGAGGTGTAGTTTTGCTATAAGCTTATGATTTTTGTGGATAATAAATTGATAAATGAAAAAATCCTAGGCTTACACTTAGGAAAGCATTTTAGGTTCCAGACTGTCAGGGTGTTTAGTGATTTATTCATTTATTTCTTCATTAGATACCATGCAGGTGACAAGGACGTACACAGCCAGACAGCAGGATGAGCTCTCTCTACAGGTGGCTGATGTGGTGTTTGTGTCACAGACAGTAGACGGTAAGAACATCCTCCTTTTTTCCACATTCTTCACTCTAAAGGACTGTTCACACCAACATGAAAATTCAGTTTGATTTTCACATTTGATTTGTCTAAATTGCCATTCACTTTTTTTTTCAGATATTGTTTTCAGATATAATGGAAAAACAGCAAACAAATCCAAAATTCAGACAAAGGAATATCTGGCGAAAAAAATAAATATATAGAATATAGTAAATTAGATTGCATGTTGTGACACTGTTATTAACTGGTATTTTGAAATACAAACATAGAAAAATTTCAGGGTTTATGATAGTATGTAGGAATGAAATGAGGAATCAGGGCCCGTATGTATAAAACTTCTCAGAAATGCTCTTAAGAATAGTCTTAAGCTTTGACTTAAGTGTCAAAAAATTCTTAGTAAAAAGTAGGACTTTTCTAAGAGTAGTAGACTTTTATAAAGACGCTAAAAGCAACTTTCAGTAAAGTCTAAGAACGATTCTTAAGTGTTGACGGAG
>NW_015634074.1:37878-40692 GCF_001515625.1 Sinocyclocheilus rhinocerous
TGCACAATGCAAAGCATTAAAAAAAATACATTTAAATATTAAAATATTTCAGTGTCTTAATTAAATTATTTTATTGTAGTTACATTAAATGATTGGTGTTGTGCTGCTGTGACTTTACATGAGCAGGCTCACTATTGGCTGATTCAGAGGTTGAGGTCAGCCATTTTGTGTTGACATCATTGTAGTCCTTAGTTCACAACACTTAAGTGTCACCTCAGTCAACACTTAAGAATCAGTGTTAGACTTTACTGAAAGCTGCTTTTAGCTTCTTTATAAAAGTCTCCTACTCTTAGAAAAGTCCTACTTTTTACTAAGAATTTTTTGACACTTAAGTCAAAGCTTAAGACTATTCTTAAGAGCATTTCTGAGAAGTTTTATACATACGGCCCCAGTTCTGTGTTTGTGTTTTTTTTTGTTATGATTATTGTCCCAGAACGAGTCGTCCTATAACCACAGGGATGTGTTTTAATGTGAGGCTCAGCTGAAGGTCTCAGTTTTGATGGTGCTGGTCAGAGGGTCAAGCAGTGGTCTCGCTGGCTGTTTCTTGTTGGCTGGCTTTCATGTTGAAAGGCCAGGGCTCATGGGATAAAGCTTCAAAGGCCCTGTGAATCGTTTAATGGCCATTAAATATACAAAAGACAGTTGAAAGCAGGCTATTTTATTTTTGAACATTTCATTCCGCTCTAAAGAGATCTTTTATAAATTTCCATAATACTTACCAAAGGAAAGCAGTTTGAAGTAGACAAAATGTTTTTTCAGCACTACTTCATCACATTGTTAAAATTTAAAGACTCTTGTATGGTGCCTTTAGTCCTTTTTGCCAGTTTTACAGTGCATTCAGAAAGTATTCAGACCCCCTTCACTTTTTTTTATGTTGCAGCCTGATACTACAATTGTTTAAATTAATTTTTTTCTCATTAATCTACACTCTGTACCTCATAATGACAAAGGGAAAACAGAATTTTAGAAATGTCTGTAAATTTATTAAAAAGAAAAAAACTGAAATATCACATTTACATAAGTACTCAGTACTTAGTTGAAGCACCTTTGGCAGCAGTTACCAAATAGACTCGAGTCTTTTTGGGTGATGCAACAAGCTTGCCACACCTGGATTGGGAGATTTTCTGCCATTCTTCTTTGCAAATTCTTTCAAGCTCGATCAGGTTGGATGGGGACCCACGGTGGACAGCCATTTTCAGGTCTCTCCAGAGATGCTCGTTAGGGTTCAAGCCAGGGCACTGGCTGGGCCATTCTAGGACATTGCCATTCCAAATCATGTCCAATCAATTTAATTTACCACAGGTGGACTCCAATCAAGGTGTAGAAATATCTCAGCAATGATCAAGAGAAATGGGAGGCACCTGAGCTAAATTTCAAGTGTTGTTGCAAAGGGTCTGAATACTTAAGTAAATGTGATATTTCAGTTTTTTTCTTTTTAATAAATTTACAGACATTTCTAAAATTCTGTTTTCACTTTGTCATTATGAGGCACGAGGAGTGTAGATTAATGAAAAAAAAAGAATTTAAACAATTGTAGTATCAGGCTGCAACATAACAAAATTGAAGAAAAGTGAAGGGGATCTGAATACTTTCTGAATGCACTGTATGCACTTTCCACTGCAGTTTAGTACCGCTTTAGAGTGGGCGGGATTATTCACATGTAAGGGAAACAGGTCAATTTAGCTCAAAGGGAATCATTTAAGATTTTATAGGGAATTTGGACAGAATCACGGTTTTACGGCTGATCACTGAGTCGGCCAGCGATTCATTGAATGAGCCGTATAACAAATTCTACAATGGATATTAATATCCAAAGTATAGTGAAAATTCAATTCAATTCAAGTTTATTTGTATAGCGCTTTTCATGATACAAATCGTTGCAAAGCAACTTTACAGCAAATTAAGTTTCTACAATATTTAATGGTAGCTTATCAGTGGTGACTGTCAATTAATGTACATATGGCAGAAATGTACGGAAAAATCAATTAAAGACGTAATCAAACAGACGATGAACACTATTAACAGCAATTATTATGATGCAATCAAACTTATAGCACTGATAGATATTACTTAATTCACGACAAATGCAACAAACTTAATAATGCATTTTTGCCACATAGAAAAGCACTTGACAGTAAAGCATTGATTTTGAGCTAGACTGCTGGAAAGTTACTGCTAATAAATTCTGTCATAATTTCCTCACCCTCATGTCGTTCCAAACGACTTTCTTCTGCTGAACACAAGATTTTGTAGAATGTTACCAAACCCTTTTGGTTAACCTTGATTTCTACTGCATGGACAAACATTTCTTGAAATTCTCAAATTATGTTTCACAGAAGAAATTCATACAGGTTTGGAATGACGTGATGTTGAGTAAATGATGACAATTTTCATTTTTGGGTTAATCTACCTAAAGGGATAGTTCACCCAAAAATGAAAATTTGATGTTTATCTGCTTACCCCCAGGGCATCCAAGATGTAGGTGACTTTGTTTCTTCAGTAGAACACAAACAAAGATTGTATTTATATGAATATAATGTGTATTTTATAATGATTGTAAAACTTAATATAACATAACTGTGTAATAAACGTATTGGTTTGAAATGAATGGGGCTATCAAATGTGTGTAAATCAAGTCTTTGCTCATAATAGGCAGGAGGGCCAATATTATTAGTCTAAAATTGGAAAGTGGCTGAGTTTAACAGGGCAGAGGACTGTGAATTTACAAGATTCGGACCTCTTCCTGAACCAGTCTGGCCAAGCGAGGCTTCGGACGTCATCTGACGTCACTGCTCTAAAGCGATACAAGCCTCG
>NW_015634074.1:44052-47245 GCF_001515625.1 Sinocyclocheilus rhinocerous
ACCTCTGATTCACCGCAATGTCTGAACTGTCCTGAGCGCGTTCGCGTCTTCTTCAGCCTGCGCGTGAGGCGTCTTCTTCTTCTTCCTGAACCAGTCTGGCCAAGCGAGGCTTCGGACGTCATCAATTACGTCATTGCTCTAAAGCAATACAATCCTCAATACGGGCTTCACTGAAAGCTGCCGGGATTTCTCGACACACGCTCCGAAGCCTCGGCACAGAACGTAACATTAATACTGAACAGTATTTATATCGTTTTTTACCTCTGATTCACTGCAATGTCCGCACTGTCCTGATCACGTTCGCGTCTTCTTCTTCAGCCGGCGCGTGACATGTCTTCTTCTTCTTGCTTTACAGCAGATCGCAGACTTATAAGTGCATTACCGCCACCTATCTCTCAAATGGACCATTGACACTCCTAATTGAGATTGTAGATAGAGTGTCAATGGTCCATTTGAGCGATAGGTGGCGGTTAAAACGCGAACGTTAAAATTCATTAGAACATTTAAAAAGAAAGAAGTTCTTGCTTAGAATCCAGAGTTTAGCTGACTATTAGTAGGATGGGGGTCACAAGAAGTAAAACCATGGTCCTCATTACCATGGTTATATGGTTTTTAAAATAATAAGTAATAATAAACAATAACATTTGTAGTAAAAAAAAACTAAACATGAAGAAACTACAAAAAAACCTTCTATTAAAATATTTCCCAATATGTAATAACGTAACATTTATAATAAATACATTTCTGCCAACACATAGGCTATTTGTAGTGTTAATAACTTCAAGTAAAAAAAAAAAAAGCGACGCCCCTGACTGTACCCAGTGGAAAACCCCCCAAAAGTGAACCGTACCATGCCGTACCATGCAGTGGAAAAGCGCCATTAGTGACCACTAAGTCATCGCTCTGACAGCAGATTGTGTTTCGTTGTAGTTGATGTTTTTGCTTTGATCATGATCAGTGACCGGTTTGTGTACATAAGAAGGTGAATTGATGTATGGATGTGGTTTTAGGCTGGTATGAAGGCGAGCGCCTGCGGGATGGAGAGAGGGACTGATTCCTGGCTGAGTGCGCCGAAAACTTATCACCTGTCAGGCAACCATCGAGAAAAACATGCAGAGGATAAACCGTCTGCAAGGCCTAGAAATTAATGTCTGAGGCCAATGTCTGGAGCTCTGCCTCCTGAGGAATGTACAGCACATGAAGACTGGATGAATCTAACCACTACAGAGCAGGAACTTTAGTAGCTTGATACAAAGGACAAATACACCATATGTTTTATCCAATAGCTTTTATGTGAGCTCAGGGCTCATTATGAAACATTACATTTTGTGGAATTGGAGTCCCTGTGTAAAGTGAAGGAAAGTTTTATAGCACCAGAGATGCTCAATTGCGTTGTTCACTCTTTGAATTTACTCAGGGAAAATGTAAACATGAATTATGCCAAATATAAATATGTATTAGATAGCTGCAATTTGTAAACTTTTATAATCAGCATATCAATTTATATTTGAGATTATATATGTACATTAAAAGATATTTCATTGCTTAAACTTTTACTATATGTCCCTTAATCTATCACCACGTGATCTCGTAATGTGAGCGACACAATGACAAGGTGGAACTAATCCAGCCAATCACAGTGCAGATGGTGTGTGCGTATATAGCAAGATTAAGAATGGAAGTCCTCCATAGACAAATGATTTCATCTAGGGATGCAGCGATTAACCGGTTTCACAATTAACCGCGCTTTAAAATGTCACGGTTAATTAATCGTAAAGGCTTTTAAGGCTTTCGGATTTTAAATGACAACTTGACTGACAACAGTTTAATAGCATGTTGAAATATCTAATGTAAATGTTCAAATAAAGCTTTAAAAAGGAATCGAATCGTTTCTGAAGACCGTAAGAACCTTCAGAGGTACATTCATATAATTAATTAATTAATATATTCATTTGTATAATTCCCTTAGCACTCTAAATCACATCATATGACCCCTTTAATAAAAGTCAAGGGGCAGGGTTCACAACAAATTTGTGTCCTCCTGAATGTTTGCATGTGTGCGCAGCACGATCTCCGATCTCACAAACCAAAATAATAATGATGAAAATGAAATGAATAAATGCATAATCGTGAAATCGTGATTATTCCTCAGACAATAATCGTACCAACAAAATCTATAATCATTGCATCCCTAATTACATCAGGGCAAATTTGATAAATTACTGTAAATAAAAGCTTACAATAACTCAAGCCAATACTAAAATTAAAAAAATCTGTTTCTTATTTATAATGATGTAGGTATTTACTGAAACCCACAAGTACAGAGAAAGAGTATCATTGTGTTCACACAGCAGTGACAGCAGATCACTTTTCTGTATGTCACAGTTGAATGTCATTCAAATAAATAAGCTCCTATTGGTTGGTGCTCACTGGCTGCCTCTCCTGGGGCCTCCAGCAGGGGTTTCCTCTGTTGTGATGAGGTCGATTATAGCGGAGAGAACAGCACAATCTTTAGACCCCCAGTCATTCCAGACCACAGGATGTGGACTTTTTATCTTCTCCTCCAGTAACACGTCCAGCTCCTTCCTCAGGTCCTAAATTAAAAAGAATAAACTCGAAGTATAACTGCAACCCATCATTGAGTGCTCTGCGGCATATAATAGTAAATTTTAAACAAACATGCCAAGTTAACGCTCATCTTGACAAGGTGAGCAATGCGTGCCGGGGACTGAAACACGATCCACTCGTCCACAGCGATTGTCTCTTGGTCATGGTCCCTCTGGATGGAAATATCTCCTCCAAAAAACAACAATGAAAATGGAGACACTTCGGTGCAGTCGTAGAGGAAGATCTTTAGAAAAAAAAGAAAAATAAATGAATTACAAAAGTCCGAATTTTTTTTTTATCCGGAATTTTTTTTTTTTCTTCATACAATTCATCTCTTTAAGTCTTAAAGGGGTCATATGATGCGATTTTAAATTTTTCCTTTCTCTTTGGAGTGTTACAAGCTCTTGGTGCATAAAGAAGGTCTGTAAAGTTGCAAAGACTAAAGTCTCAAATCCAAAGAGATATTCTTTATAAAAGGTAAGAGTCAACCACGCCTATCTAAAACGGCTCGTTCTAACACGCCCCCCAAATGTCTACGTCACGATGTGGGAAGATTTGCATAATGCCGCCCAAATGTTCACGCAAA
>NW_015634074.1:48596-49083 GCF_001515625.1 Sinocyclocheilus rhinocerous
ATACATCAACTTCGCGCTGTGGATCGCCGGATCGGCTTTCACCATGGACGAAGCGGAGTCCAGCCCGGGGTCGTCACCTGTGGTTGCCGCAAGCCCGCCGGCCGCTCCTCCGTCGAATCCAGAACAGTTCAACCCAAATATTCAGATGTGTGCAGCACATTTTATGGAGGACTGTTTCCTGACCCTGGTAGAGTAGACTACAATGCTGGCTGTCCTGACTCACAGACTGTAAGTACGTTTTTTATATATAACGAATTTGCCCCTGACGATTCAAACGCCAGTTTTGAGCAGTGTAGAGTAGCGCTTGTTGTTTGTCATTTCTCCGATCACAAATGCAGACATGGTTTTATGTTTACGCGGCGCGATGCAACGCAAAGTGCAAAAAGACAGTATAAATCATTATAATCCGTAATTATGTCCCCACTGGATGCAACAAATGCCTCGTTTATAATGGATTATAATGTTTTTGTCTCGTCACTCCGGCCGG
>NW_015634074.1:49120-54682 GCF_001515625.1 Sinocyclocheilus rhinocerous
ACGCAGCATAAATGGCTGCCCACTGCTCCGGGTGTGTGTTCACGGTGTGTGTGTGTTCACTGCTGTGTGTGTGCACTTTGGATGGGATAAATGCAGAGCACTAATTCCGAGTATGGGTCACCATACTTGGCCACATGTCACGTCACTTTCTCTTTGTCACTGACCAGCCGTGTTGATCATTCAGCATTGAATCACTCAGAATGCTGTTTGTGCTTTTGTAAAACTAGCCCAATGCCCAAATAACAAACACACCGAATTGATGCATGCAAAGGCACACATGCAAATTCAAAAATAATCTAGCCCTGAAATATTGAGATTTTCTAAGGATTTCTCAGTCCTTAAATGTACTGTTTCTTAAGGCAGTGAGTGGAGAGACAGAATTTGTGTGTTTGTGATTGCCATAAGACAGGGTGACATTTCCAGAGTCATACTTTTACATCCACACACACACAGAAACAGAATAGTGTAAATGTGTGTGAAAAGAGACCAGTAAAAAGAAAGAGAAAGAAGAGCTTGTCTTCGGCTCTTCTTGCCTCTTTATTGGCTTAACACAGTACTAAGTCCTAATCAGGAGCCCAGGGGCCCCAGTGGGGAGGTGTCACAGGTCAGCTCTGTGGACATTGTTAGTTCTGACCAGACACAGTGTCCTTAGAGAGTGAGAGTGAACGAGGAAAAGACTGACGTAAGACGAGGACTAGAACCAAATGCAGACATTAAAATTCAGTTCACCTCAATACACTTTCGCGAATCAATCTTTCTCAATCTTCACACATATCTTTTAGCTTGCAATCTGATTGTTGCAATCTACGGTCTCATTCTGCCCCCTTCCTCAATCTCTCCATACGCTGGTTTATTCAAACACACTATTTCTCTTTCACTAACGCTTCAATCTTACTACCTGCCACTTTGCTTCAGGCATCTCCCTTGTCACACTCTTGAAAATCTTTCTCCTTTTACATATAATTTTCTTCTCTCCCCGTGTTTCCTGCATCGCTATGCAGGAGCGCCACAGCTGCTGAGAAAGACTACGCAAAGACAAAAAATAAAGCAATAATGTTGTCACATAGTCAGAGTTGATCAGGACTCCCTGGGTTATTTATTACAGGTCAACCTATTAAATAAATTAGCATGAAACATAAATTTTAGTCTAAATTATAATTTTAAAAGAAAGAAACCACAGATTGACTATAGCTTTAGTGTCTAACTTTAGTCTACAGTATCGTATTCTCAGAAAAGGACAAGACAAACATGCCAAAGTTTAACCTACAGGCACTGGTGCACAAGACAGGACTGTTCAATCTACATCACTGTGACAGAACGGCACCAAAGTTAATATTGTTTCACTTCTTTTTCTGGCAAAAACAGACAGGCATATCTGTGTGTGTGTGTGAGTCGTTGACCAAGTACAGAGATCCCATAAATGGTACTCCTCGATTCAGTAAGGAGCTTTGATCTCTTTTGAGAGGGTGTCAGTTAAAAGGCACACAGAAACTGAATAAAAGATGGACTTAAACTAGAAGTGGCATTAATTTGCAAACGCACGTCTTGTCTCACAACTAAACAGAGCTCTTCAACAAAATGATATACAGTAGCCCTTCCCTTTGAAATGAGTGAATGAATACACTGCATGAGTGTGTGACTTTATTGGGGACAATTTTGATAGCTAAAGCTGACAAAACCTCACTTTGGGGTAAATTAAAAATGTACGTACACTGGTGGTCTTCATCTTCAGGTGATAAATGAGCCATGTGTAGTGGAACTGAGTTTCCTCTACATTGACAGATTTTGGGTGGATACACACTTTCCCATCGGCCTTAGTGTACACCTTCACTGGCCTGCAAAAACATAATTTCAAGATTTAATTTTCAAAAATGTTACAATTTTACAGATAAAGCCGGCCAAACAATGGACCTGATTGAAAGTCTACACACAATTTTAAGACATTTCTTCTCAGAGATCACTTTGACGTCATTTAAATGTGGATCTATACTGGGGCTATTGTTGTGTCATCAACTTCAGATTTTCCCCTGCCCAAGTATCTTATGAAAAAAAAAAATTTAGTAAGTCACTTTACATCTTGGTTCGATTCCCGTCCATTCCCGTCTAAGTGGGCAGTTTTAGGCTAGAACTATTTTTGCTGAATTGGACAATTGGCATACAGTCTGGTTCACTTTGCACATTATTCTGAACCTGAACTGCCCACTGCCCACTGACCATCTGACCAATATGTAAAGCAACAAACCATATTTCATTTTGGTCCTATATGCCATTTAGGGGCAGGTTTATCTAAAATAACAGAAACAATAATAAACCACACAGGGGAGGAGGGAAAAAATAAAGTAAAAAATGAATGAATGAATTGAATGGCACAAGAGTTCCTGCCAACAGTCACTTGTAAGATAAACTTGTAAGTGGAAATGCAGTTGAAAGCTGGTGATTTTGTGAAATAATCTATATTTATTTTGTACAGAAATTCTGATCAGTAGATTACCGTTCAAGATTGGGGTCGAGTAAATGCTATACTTTTTTATCTTCTGGTCTTTACATAATCCTAGAGAAAAAAAAAAAAAACGATCAAAAAGCACAGCTGTTTTCAACACTGATAATAGAAGAAATGTTTCTTGAGCACCAGATATTAAAGGGGTCATATGATGCTGCTAAAAAGAACATTATTTTGTGTATTTGGTGTAATGAAATGTGTTTATGCGGTTTAAGGTTAAAAAAACACATTATTTTCCACATACTGTATATTATTGTTTCTCCTCTATGCCCCGCCTTTCTGAAACGCGTCGATTTTTACAAAGCTCAGCGGTCTGAACAGCGAGGTGTGCTCTGATTGGCCAGCTATCCAGAGCGTTGTGATTGGCCGAATACCTCAAGCGTGTGACGGAAATGTTACGCCCCTTACCATACTGTGATGGTCTGTCCGGCCGGAGCGACGAGACCCATTATAAAGCAACCCATTATAAACGAGGCATTTGTTGCATCCAGTGGGGACATAATTACGGATTATAATGACTTATACTGTCTTTTTACGCGTTGCATCGTGCCGCGTAAACATAAAACTATGTCTGCATTTGTGATCGGAGAAATGACAAACAAAAAGTGCTACTCTACACTGCCCAAAAAACTTGCGATTCAAATTCTTTAAATATAAAAAGCGTACTTACAGTCTGTGAGTCAGAACAGCCGGCATTGTAGTCTACTCTACCAGGATCAGGAAACAGTCCTCCATAAAATGCACTGCACACATCTGAATATTTGGGTTGAACTGTTCTGGAACAGTGTTGTAAATACAACTTAACCACTGATTTCTAGTCGTGTCCTCTTTTGGAAGACCAAACAAAGTAGTTTCGCTTTCACAACGAAACACACAAGGCGGGCTAGAGTGAGCGGAGGCCGGCAGGCCTGAGTGAGCGGCGGGCGGCAACAATACTACAGCGAGAATAAAAGTTACGCTTTCTTTCTTTGCGTGAACATTTGGGCTGTGTTATGCAAATCTTCCCACATCGTGACGTAGGTATGTGGGGGCGTGTTAGAACGAGCCGTTTTAGGTAGGCGTGGTTGACTCTTAAAGTTTATAAAGAATATCTCCTTGGATTTGAGACTTTAGTCTTTGCAACTTTACAGATCTTCTTTATGCACCAAGAGCTTGTAACACTTCAAAGAGAAAGGAAAAATTGAAATCGCATCATATGACCCCTTTAAAGCAAATTAAAATAATTTTTGAAAGATTAAGTGACACTGAAGACTGAAGTAATGGCTGCTAAAAAGAAAGCTTTGCAATTACAGGAATAAATTACATTTTAAAATGTGTTCAAATAGAAAACAGTTTATATAAATTGTAATAATATTTAATAATACTACAAATGTTTTTACTGTATTTTTGATCAAATAAATGCAGCCTTGGTGCATGGTCACATTTTTGAACAGTATAAATTTATAATATATATTTTTGCTAGACTTTACACTGCGAGACAAAAGTCTGGCTTGCGAGACTACACTCATGCTAATTGAAGTAACTCATGAATATTTCAGTCTAGCATCAGATAAACTAGACAAAAGCTTCAGTGTGACAATTCACACACATAGCGGCGCAGCTGCCTATTTGTACACATTCAATGAGGATCTGCTTCTGCAGTCTTCTGCAACTCATATAAAGCTGCATAGTGAAGTCGAATGGAGAGCATTAACGAATGGAGCCAGGCTTAATGTAAAGGTCTGAATTTCAAACAGAACAGTGTAAGAATAATGGACAGAATGAGGCTGAATGGAATCCATGTGAAAAATGGACAGATTGAGTGGCGTGAACAAGATGCACAGTGCTGGGGCCGTGAAATAGCGCTAATGCACTCTGTGTGTGTAAAAGCTGAAATCAAAATGTCCCTAGAGGACTAGGGTGACCACTTGGTTATTGCTCTGTTGCAGGACAGTAGATTTGATTTGTGGGACAAAATCACTATCAAATGGCAATCACATTTTATATTATATTTCTTATTGTGGTATTGTAATTTCAGGGAAGAAAAAAATGCAAACATAATTGAAATGAGGGACACTGCTTGCATTTTGCAGGATGCAGGGACAAAGCTCACAATTTCGGGACTGGTCACCTTACTAGAACACACCATCTCAGCACTGTAACAGTGATAACGTAAAATAACTAATAACTGAGCCAGACAAAAACTAGTCTCAATATCAGTGTTAAAAACGAGAAAATTAAACATAAATCAAGGTTTCTTTAATGAATTTGGTTGAAAATAATACATACAGGTCTTTCATGCCGCTTCTATCATCTGAGATTGCTCATGAGCTTTTATACCCTATATCTTTATCTTTTCTGCCCCAACAGAACAAAAGTCTGTGAAGATGTCTTAATTGGGATAATGCAATCAGCGACAGTCAGTAAATATTCAGTTGGGGCTCAGGTGTTTCAATGAGCTACAGAATTGAGTCCACATAATCCGAAACAAACAGAAACACAAGCAATAAGATAAAAACCTGCCACTTACATTGGTCTCTTCTTACTATGGTTGGGGCGAATCTTGGCCACTTTAGGGTACAAACCCGCAACGATCACAGCCTTAATTAGCTTCTCATTCTCATAGAGTAACATAAATAAGGGAGAATATTAATTATGTTACAGGGCTCAAGAACTGATTTTTATTTTTTTTTAATTTACAATGTTTCCTAAGGTGCACTTACAATGTTAATGGAAATTTTTACACCAAAAATGGTCAAAATATAGAAAAAGTCTAATTTTTACCCTTACGTTAGTCCTCTGGTTTAAACACTCCATTTAAAGGGGTGTGTCTCCTTTAAGACTTCAATGTTAAAGGGGTCATATGATGCTGCTAAAAAGAACATTATTTTGTGTATTTGGTGTAATGAAATGTGTTTATGCGGTTTAAGGTTAAAAAAACAAATTATTTTCCACATGCTGTACATTATTGTTTCTCCTCTATGCCCTGCCTTTCTGAAACGCGTCGATTTTTACAAAACTAATCGGTCTGAAAAGCGAGGTGTGCTCTGATTAACCAACTATCCAGTGCGTTGTGATTGGCC
>NW_015634074.1:55754-61557 GCF_001515625.1 Sinocyclocheilus rhinocerous
TTATGCAAATCTTCCCACATAGTGATGTAGATATGTGGGGGCGTGTTAGAATGAGCCATTTTAGGTAGGAGTGGCTGACTCTTAACTTTTATAAAGAATATCTCTTTGGATTTGAGACTTTAGTCTTTGAAACTTTACAGATCTTCTTTATGCACCAAGAGCTTGTAACACTCCAAAGAGAAAGGAAAAATTTAAATCGCATCATATGACCCCTTTAATGCCCACTGCTATGACTGGGTAGCATCATTGCATATTAAATAACCATTATCAAACACTTTAGATACACAAAGACAGTGCACACATATTACTTATAAATGGAAGACTGCAATGTGCAATATAGCGGGATAGTCCTGCTTTCTAAATAAACGAGCCAATCGCTAATTAGTAAATTCATTGCGTCACTGCAGCTGCTTGGTGCAGTGGTTCATAAGCTTGGTGAACAGCTTTAGAGAATTTGATGTTTCCCCATTCAAAGAGATATAAGCTGTACTTGCATAACTGAAATAGCTGCCCAAAAGGTATTTTAAAGATGGCTGTTGAGTGAAATGACTTGCCTTAAAGGGGTCATATGATGTTGCTAAAAATAATATTATTTTGTGTATTTGGTGTAATGAAATGTTTTTATGCGGTTTAAGCATAACAATAATAAACATTATTGTTTCTCCTCTATGCCCCGCCTTTCTGAAACGCGTCGATTTTTACAAAGCAATCGCATCATATATGACCCCTTTAAAGGTACTTTGCTATTGCTATGTTTTAACTATTACACCTACAGAGATGAACTAATCATGAAAAGTGTTGATTACAGCATTATATTTAGATCTACTACTACTGCATAAAAGGTTGAAGTGCTGAGCATTGTAGCCAATCACAGGCGCAGTCTGTTGGCCACATGATTGCAGTGATATTGCCATTGCAACCAGATTTCTGCACTCTCATGAATTCTTTAAAGAAGTGGTTGACTGGTTTTTTTCTAGGCTTGATTGTGTTTATGGGGTGCAAGTCTAACGTGTTAATGCTTCATTAAAAAAAAAACATTATTTTTCACATAATTTACCTTTATTCTACACCGCTCTCTCCCTTCTTCTATAAATGCGCTGATGATTTCCTGGTTTTATGAAGCCCCTCCCTCAGAAATACGCATTGGGCTCAGATTGGTTAGCTGACCCAGTGTTTTGTGATACACTAAACCGTCAGTGCGTGTCTAATCGTCACGCCCCTCGCCTCAGCGGCATGTGCTCCGGTTGTATTGTAAACAATGGCGTCATCAATATTGCTTATTAATTTGAGCCCGATTGAGACCCAGAGAATATTAGTGAAGAGGATCCGCAGAACCTGTGCAAGCACGGCTCTTAATGGTATGTTTCTTTGTTTGTTGTTGTCTCATACTTTTAGATACGCTGTTATTTGTAAATGCTACTGCTCATGTTTCAGTATACTGTTTTATCCTGATTAAAGCTTTAATACAGCAGGGCAACCACATGCATGTTTAACGCTTCTCATAGCTATGTGAAAAATATCTGTCCGTCTATACACATAAAGTGTATAATTGGAACAGTTCATTGTTGGAGCTGAGCTAGTGAGCTGGTGAGCTGATGATCTGAATGAGAGAGAGAGAGAGAGAGAGAAAGATGCAGAGCAGAGCGTGTGAAGAGCAATGGGGACACGAGGAACAGGATTAGAACATTGATTTTGAAACTTGTGAATCCATTAGAATCGTTAGAAGACAGAATTGCGATTCATATATGAATAGATTTTTTTCGTGCACCCCTAGTTTTGACGGCATGGCAACAACTCTTCCTCTTCTCTAAAGCAGCGCAACTTGGCCTCGCCCCCTTTGTTGCATGTTCCCAAGGGCGGGGTTTATCTGGTTTGACACATCACAAACCCGAGAAGTAGCTCGTTGTAGTCCCTACGAGACGTTTTTGTAGGCATTAAACTGCCATAAATTTAAAAGACGATATCTCCGTTTGCATTGAACTTTCAGCGTTGTAATTTGCAGATATTGTTTATGCTCAAACAGCAACATTACACACTAACGTTAAAAAAAGTGAAATCGCAATCAACCACCCCTTTAATCATAACACAATGCAGACACAATGTAAATAAGAGATTAATTGTGCAGTGTAGACAACAGCATTGTTTATGACAGGAGTTTTAGCAAGAGTGCAGAAGTCAGTCACTGAACTGAAGTGACTGACAGGTCCAGCGATTATAAAGGTGTATAATATTGTGTTTTGCATTTTATAGTACAATGACCTCTTATATGCATTAGGTATCATGAACTAACAATAAACCATGCTTTAACAGCTTTTATTACTCTAGATAAATGTTAGTTTTTTACATATACTAGCATTTCAAGTTGTATAAATTTACATTAGTTATGAACAAATTAACATTAAACAATAGTAAATGTATAAATTCAACATATGATAATTAAGTGTTATAAAAAATGGTTGTACACTGTTAGCTGAACATGCCAAATGCATTAAATAATGTCAAATATTTGTAAATTATGTATTTTTGGGAGAAATTGTGTCAACCTTATGTTTAGATTTTTGGTTTAGAAAAGTAAGAGCTCATCTCTTTTCAAAGCTAGATTGACAAAATCATCACACTCAGACTGCTCAAATATTTAAAGATACCAGCAGTAATGGCAGTCAAAATGGCAGACAGCAATGTGAGCAAGTGGACAGCTGGGATAAAGGACAAATATTTTGTTAGATGGACAAGTAAAGTCAGAGTTCTTTAGGGTTCTTACTATTCACAAAGCCAGCTGCCAAAAGATGCTCCGCAAACTGACCCTTCATATTATGAAGCTTCTGGTAGGAACGAGCAAAATGGGTTTTTGTTTATTAAGTGCATATCAAAGAGTCTCATTTTCTCTTCTATGTTTAACTGTTTGATTTGTGGAGAGTGAAGACTGACATGTAGCGTGTTGGCAGAAAGGAAGTTTTCCCAGCAGTATTCCTTCTCAAACCTGCTGCCGTTTCTTAGCATCCTCCCAGCCCTAAAAAAAAAATAAATAAATAAACGAATTGTCACAAATACAGACACACCCCTAACATCTAAGAGTGACTTCTTAATGAAGATGTACTCTTTAAGACTTACCCAAAATGCATTGACAATAGTGAGATGATCACTTCTAGAGTTTTGGGAGAGCATTTTCCTCCTCTGGTCCGAAATCTTCTCCTTTCTCTGAGATAAATGAATCCATCAGTCAAACAAGCCTTTATTAGAGAACACCCTCTGGGATTGCTCTAAATGCTCTGGGGGATTGATTGGTGGGTGTCAAGTCACCTTTATTTATATAGCACCTTATACAATACAGATTGTGTCAAAGCAGCTTTACAGTGTTAAACAGGAAACAGGTGTGTTGATAATACAAGAGGACAACAGGAAACAGTCAGTTTTTCAGTTAAAGTCAGTTCATCATTGATTCAGTGATGTCATTATCCAGCTCTTCAAATAGTGTCTGTGCAATCATGTCAGCAATATTGCCAGAAATTGTGTAGCGCTTGTGATCATGTAAAAGGGTGTGTTTGTACCAGCGGTATGAAGAAGGGATCTTTAAAGCTAAGGCTGACCGCAATAGTAAGCACAGGGTCCAAACAGCCCAGAAGAGAATCATTTTTCCTATGTGAGACTCCACAGGCATTCGGGCGAGATGAAATCCTAATGGAGTTAACTCTTCATTCCGGTCTAGAGCATTCTATAAGACACAAAAAGAGAAAAGGTTGGCTCTTCAAAAAGACATATTTAAAAATATTGTGCTGCTGCTAAGCCATTGATTTCCTATGTCCCTGTGTTTCACACTTCTTATAGCACTCTTCACTCTTTCCTCTTACAAAAAGTATGTTCAACTCAAATAAATATTTAATGTCCATTTAATTAGTGAATTGGTAATAAGTGGTTTCCAGGAACCTTCACCTCAGGGTTTATTTCGCGATAATGACTTTAGATTATGCCTTACCTAGTTTTCAACGCTCAAAGTAATCTTTCATGTCCATTTAATTTACTTGTTAAGTAGCCATGTAGCTGCTTCGCTTATTTATTTTACGGTAATGGAAGACTGTAAATTATCCCTTACTTATGAATCCAACCCTATTTTTCAATTCTATCATTTATTCTTCCCTTTCTTCACTTTAGCCTCTCACCAGGTCCACCAGGTGTGTGATGGACAGCTCTATCGTTTTGTCTGATGGGGGGGTCCATGGTTTTTCGCAGGAAAGACGCAATGGGTCCCAACTTCAGTATCTGAAATAAAAAATATATAGAAAAAGAGAGAGAGATAGACCACACTGTTATAAATAACTTCTCACAATCTAAGCAGACAAATGATTATATGAACCCCAAGGCTTTGTGTGCATAAATGAAAGTGAAGATTTATTTGTGCCCGCTGTACTGCTGAGCATCAGAGAGAACTGGGACTGGGCAGCCATGTGGAGGTGAAAATAAGCAGTAATTGACACCGCTAAAAGGCCTCGTTACATGATTACACTGCCTCTCAGATACAATGACAGTGATTAATGTCCCTTTTAATCCATTAGTTTGTTTGTGGGCTCGCTTATTACAGTCCCCGGAGACTATTTGAGAAACCTATGCCTTCAGGCCCCATTAGAGCCACACAGATTCAGGGGAAAGAGGTTGAGAGTGTGTGTGTAATGAAGAGAATGTGTGTGTGTTGGAGAGCATGAATGAGTCACCAGTGAAAATGTTCAGTCCAATTTCCTAAAACCACAGCAGTGAGAAGCTCTCTCTCTGAGAACTGCCAACAAGCATGATTCTTACGCATTTTAACAGTATACACACCTACTGCTGACACCAAACCTGTGTAGTGTGACTCAAACATAGCTAGATTGATTGATACTTTTGTTAATCTCTGAGGGGTAATTCAACCATGCATTTTAGTGAATGAAGTATGCTCAGACTGAGTGTCCGCAAAGCAAAGTCAAGCAAAGCTCTTCCAGTGGAGTGCGTTGGATCTCAGGTAACTGGTAGTTAACCAGGAGGCTGGCCCTCAGTCCATTATACAGGTGATAGCATTTCCCAGGAGACACTCTGCCCAGACACACAAACACACACACACACACACACACAAAATAAGTGAGACAGAGGAAACAATGTCATACCACTTACATTAGGAAAGTCTATTTGATGAATGCAAATTGCTACCGGCTAAATTTAATTGAGAATTCAGGCCTATAGTTTAGATTTATATGTATTCATTTAGCACAAGGGTTTTCAACCTGTGGGGCGCCAGCACCTGTCAAGGGGGTGTGAGAATCAGTTAATTCAGAGACATTCCCTTGAGGATTTATGAATATGAGTTAGCAAATCTTTAGCCATCCACTAGGGGGCAATCTGACTCCCACTGCTAGTCGACAGTTAGAGCAGAATTGGCTCCAGTATCAGTAACGCTTATTGACAGTGTAAAATGATTTACGGTTAGTCGTGTCGGAAATCCAACCACGGATTGGCATGTTGTTATCTCAGAAACAGGCTCAGCCATCACATTGAATCAGGTAAACTGGTTATATATTTATATTTCAGTATAATTACGCACGCTATACCAGGGGCGGTTCAAAACCCTTTCTAGGTGGGTTTCAGCCCCCCTATCTGTCACCTTAGCCCCCCAAAACTATCTTAACGATCACGCCAGTGCTGCTTCCTCAAGAAAGTTTTTCATTCTCACGTGTTTTAAGTCTTGTCAGTTTAAACATTAAAGTAATTTTAAACCATTTAAACCCAAGACAGCTCAAAGCGGCACTCACGCACTGTGATAAAGCGTTTCTATGCGCAC
>NW_015634074.1:62859-82083 GCF_001515625.1 Sinocyclocheilus rhinocerous
CACATTGAATCAGGTAAACTGGTTATATATTTATGTTTCAGTATAATTACGCACGCTATACCAGGGGCGGTTCAAAACCCTTTCTAGGTGGGTTTCAGCCCCCCTATCTGTCACCTTAGCCCCCCAAAACTATCTTAACGATCAGGCCAGTGCTGCTTCCTCAAGAAAGTTTTTCATTCTGACGTGTTTTAAGTCTTGTCAGTTTAAACATTAAAGTAACTGTAAGCCATTTAAGCCCAAGACATCTTAGTGCGGTACGCACGCGCTGTGATAAAGCGTTTCTATTCACATCTGAAGTGCACAAACAGAAAGAGCAAAAGAAAAACAATTCGCTGCTTTAATAGCTTTGATAGCTTTCAGCGCGTGAAATTAAACAAACTTGGGGGGGCGCATGTCCTAAAAGGTTGAAAAGCCCTGATTTAGCAGACAATATCATTGAAACGACTCACCTATATTCTTACATTAAAAATCAAATCATACTTCATTAGTTTAACATAAAATCCTTAGTATTTCATTATATTAAATAAAACATTTTATGAATTCTCCAATCTCTGGTAGGGAAGGTTAAAAATAAAGGTAACAGAGGTAGATATGCAGGAAGGAATTAAGGTAGATATCAAGAAACATAGAAGGTATGAAAGAAGAAAGGAAACTACATATTAAGCAGAAAGTTAGAAAGTTCAAATGGAACTAGATATATAATATATGAAGGCAGGAAGATAGTATATGAAGACAGGAAATGAGTTAGATAAGGAAGACAGATACGAAGGTAGATACAAAGGAAGGAAGGAAGGAAGCAAAGAAGGAATTTAGGGCTAATTCCAAACGGCTTTTTGAGCCCTTTAAGAGCACTTCGGGAAGGGGACGCCATTTGTAGGGACGTTCCAAATGAAAGTGAACAAATGAATCCCTTCATGTAGTGCCCTTCCAGAAGTCCGTTAGTGAAGGGAACATGCGATGGTCACTTCACGGAAGGGATTTCCGTTTGTGATCATGTGATCTTCAGTTACGAGGAGTTTCAGAACTCAACTTTCTTGTTAGTCTAAAAACAACTTATATTGAAGCCAGTCTGCCAAAACATCAGTTTGTGGAATGTACCACTCTATGATGTAACAGTGATGCTAAACACCACCTCTTCACTTCACGGAAGTGATTTCCGTTTGTGATCATGTGATCTTCAGTTACGAGGAGTTTCAGAACTCAACTTTCTTGTTAGTCTAAAAACAACTTATATTGAAGCCAGTCTGCCAAAACATCAGTTTGTGGAATGTACCACTCTATGATGTAACAGTGATGCTAAACACCACCTCTGCAGAAGAAGATCAATGCCAGCTTCTACATCGCTGCCTGTTTAGCCCCGCCCACTGATTCACACATGTAGTGTTTACAAGAGAGGCGAATGTGGAGGTCTATGCAGAAACCAAACGATAAAGATGGCTCTGAAGACAACAAGACACTGTGCAGGAAAAAACAGTGTCTGCGTTGCCTTCCTTCTGATCCCAACATTAGGAAAGAGGGGATGAACTTTATTTTTAATGAAGATCCAGACCGCGTCGGTAAGAACTCAGTCCTTTGTTCACTTCATTTTACCACAGATTCATTTACAAACAAGGCACAATTCGAGGCAGGATTTTCAGAAATATTGAAACTAAAAGAGATGAACTTTATTTTTAATCAAGTTCCAGACTGCGTCAGTAAGAACTCGGTCCTTTGTTCACTTCAATTTTCCGCAGATTCATTTACAAACAAGGCACACTACGACGTGGGATTTTCAGAAAGATTGAAACTAAAAGACTGTGCTGTGCCGACTATATTGGGTCCAACAGTAATGTCACAATTGTATTTATTACGTCATCACTATTGCTTTGTCTGTTTAACAGATAGTTTGATATGAGTATTTATTTATGAGTACTTAATACTTTAGCAGCCCGGGATGTCATCCATCCAGTTAGACCTCCATCTTCTTAGCATACCTCAATCTATTCATTATCAAGAATATAACAAGAAAAAAAGACAATTGCAAAATAATGACTGTTTTCTAATGATTTAAAAAAAAAAAAAACACTAGTGACCGGAGGTTTGTAATAGTATGTATATATATAGTGCTCAACAATATTGAATGTCATGTCTTACTAAGTGTAATTCACCTTTTGGGAAAATTTTGGGTGGGGAAATCTAATAAATAATGATGTGATGATAATATAATAATACATCAAAGTATACAAAGAATAAACAGCACATCTTGACATGGCTCAGTGTTTTACTGCAAAGTACATAATCAAATATTCATTTGAAGGATCTGATGAAGTAGCTGTCAGCAAACAAAATATAAATTTTGAAGATGATGAAAACAACAATTGTTTTGAAAGTAACATATCAAATAGTTCAGATCCCAAATATAAGCCAGATGCTGAATGCACTGAGGCAGCTGCTCAAAACGAATCCTTCCAAATTATAACAGATACAGATAATGAAATATGCTTTATTTTATTTTATTTTATAATTGATATTAAAATATCAGGACAGTTTCACACTATTGGTATACTATACTAACTAGATCGATGTTAGTTATATATACATTCTGCGTCGCTAGACTCAAATATGTAATAATGATTGACGAAACATTCATGCATTTAAGGGTAAAAAGAGCATGCCAATGCTGCTGTCAACGGAGTTATTATATTAGATATTCATGCAAATGCAATGTGATTGCAGTTTAATCTTGTCTTCTGCAAATTTTTCAAAACCATATATAAGATTAAATATGATGACAAAGCTGACATAACTGTAATGAAACTCTTAACAGCTGATAAAAATCCAACACCATTATAGACTCAGAGATGTTTATTACCAGAGACTAAACATTTCAACGGCAGAACAGCATGATGATACTGAGCGCAATTAAAAAGAGATTCACTCATGAATTTATTTATGAAACCCCATCAAATTCTGGCTGCTTTCAAATCTTTGTTGAGTTTGTTTGAACACACGATGCTTGAAGCCTGTTTTAAAGCTGTGTTCTAGTCAGTTGAGTTTTAATTAGCTGGCTCTATTGCCACTTGGCCATCGCATGGTCTCAACTTTTGCATACTGATGGCGCTAGCTAGAAAAACAGTGACAACCGTGTTAATTATTCGTTATCACACAAAACTGACAAATGGTTATTTGAATTTTGACCGAGATTCATCATACAGTACAAGACACAGAAAAGCACAAAACACACAGAGAGAAAAACAGCTGTACAAACTAGGGCTGGTAAATTAACTAATTAATTAATTAACTAATTAATTAATTAGATTAATTAATTACGGTGAAAAATAACACGTTAAAATTATTAACGCATTTAACGCACTTGCCCCGCCCCAGACCTATGTGGGTCATCTGACATTTCATACAGTTGATTGAAGACAAATATGAGGCAAATACTCACTGTGTGATGGAGCCTAGAGAACGTAGTTAGAATGTCCCTAAAATTCAAGATATGGGGCAAAAATGCTCCTGTTTTGAGTTTCTGTCTCATATTTACATCATATAGTTAAGCAATATCACACGAGCAATAGGCTAAGTGCAATATCAATTAAATAATTTTTTTATAAATCACGAGTGCAAATGTGATACTGATCTTATACAACAGTTCAGTAAGTAAGAAGTTAATATTGTGTTATTTTAGACACAATGTTGTCTGTTTTGCTCAATTAACTAATTAATTAATTAACTAATTAATTAATTAGATTAATTAATTACGGTGAAAAATAACACGTTAAAATTATTAACGCATTTAACGCACTTGCCCCGCCCCAGACCTATGTGGGTCATCTGACATTTCATACAGTTGATTGAAGACAAATATGAGGCAAATACTCACTGTGTGATGGAGCCTAGAGAACGTAGTTAGAATGTCCCTAAAATTCAAGATATGGGGCAAAAATGCTCCTGTTTTGAGTTTCTGTCTCATATTTACATCATATAGTTAAGCAATATCACACGAGCAATAGGCTAAAAGTGCAATATCACACGAGTGCAAATGTGATACTGACGAGGGGCGGCGCCAGAGAATTTTGAACGCAGGTGCTGAGGGGGTGCTAGATCATTGACAGGGGGAGCTGGGCAATTAATAGTAAATATGACCAAAATATTATGTTACTATTATTATTATTAATATGAATAATAAAATAAATCGCACACTCGATTTTGTAACATTTTATTAAATGATTATTTGTCTCATCTTACAATTTTTCGTTTTATGAAATTAAACAAGTAGCCTACATAGAGGAGCACCGGGAGTTTTCCTGGGGCCCGTTTCAGAAAGGAGGTTAAGTGAAAACTCTGAGTATGTTAACCCTGAAATGAGGGAAACTCTGGGTTTTCCATTTCAGAATGGGAGGTTTGTCAAACCCGAGAAAGCAGGGTGAGTCAAGCCCGTTTCTGAAAGAGAGGTAACTTACTCTATGAACCTAACCTGGTCGGGAGTAGGTTTTCTTCGGTAAACCCAGAGTTTCTTTCGGTCTCCTCCCCCTTTTTAAAGCGCAAGCGATGTTTAAATACTTCATTCATTCATGCGTGCTGCAAAAATGCTTTTCTTACAACGTATTTTTATTCTTATTTCAACTACAAATATAAAAAAAATTCTTAAGTCAAGATGGATTTTCTATATAAGAAAATTATATAAGATAGTTAGTCTTGTTTCCTGGGGGGATCTAAATTAAGTAAGCGCAAGCGATGTTTAAATACTTCATTCATTCATGCGTGCTGCAAAAATGCTTTTCTTACAACGTTTTTTTTTTTCTTATTTCAACTACAAATATAAAAAAAATTCTTAAGTCAAGATGGATTTTCTATATAAGAAAATTATATAAGATATTTAGTCTTGTTTCCTGGGGGATCTAAATTAAATGCATTTTACTTAAGTAAAATTATCTGCCATTGTGGTAATAAAAATGATCTTAATGCAAATGGAAAACAAGATTATTCGGAGTGTCTATTACTAAGTGCAAATTTACAGTAGCTCCGCCCTCCAATGTCACACAAGGTTAAATACGACGCGTATGAATAATGGCTTCAGTGGTGTTAGTCTTGTTGGGGGGATCTAAATTAAGTGCATTTTACTTAAGTAAAATTATCTGCCAGTGTGGTAATAAAAATAATCTTAATGCAAATGGAAAACAAGATTATTCGGAGTGTCTATTACTAAGTGCAAATTTACAGTAGCTCCGCCCTCCAAGCTTAAATATGACACGCGTGGATATTGGCTTCAGTAGTGCAGTAACGCGTTGGCGTGGAGAACTAGCTTGTGACGCGATTGATCGTGTTCGAGTCCGGCTTAGGCCAAGCTCGCTCTTCTCACTTTTCCCATCACATTAGAATTTATTTTCAATAAAAATGAAGAAAATGTTCTAAAAGTGGAAGTAAAGTGCCTAACGAGTGTTTAATAATGATAAAAGTATTTATAATTTTAATAAATATAATAATTTACACTCTGTTATTATTGCATCCTGTTAATGTACAACAATACTGAGGTGCAAATAGTAAGTATCTGCCAGTATAAAGTATAAATGGCATCTAATTATTATTTACACTTATTGCAAAGAACTGCTACTTTTACATGTTAAATAGAATATATCACTATTTTCACTAAGTGTAAATAGCATCTTCTAGAGCTATTTGCACATAGCCTACTGTAAATAGGATCTATCGCTAAGAATGTATGTTAATTCCACTTAGTGTAAATAGCCACTGCCGTATTTTTCTTACCCTATTGGCAGATCATTTGTAAAATAAGAAAAATGCACTTAAATTATTATTATTATTTGATATATATTTTTTGCCTTTGTAAAAATCGATGCGTTTCAGAAAGGCGGGGCATAGAGGAGAAACAATAATGTACAGTATGTGGAAAATAATGTGTTTTTTGAGCCTTAAACCGCATAAACACATTTCATTACACCAAATACACAACATAATGTTCTTTTTAGCAACATCATATGACCCCTTTAAGAAATTAATACTTTTATTCAGCAAGGGCTCATGCAATTGGTTAAAAGTGACAGCAAACATAGTTAAGTTACATTATGCTGTTTTTCTGAACTTTATATTAATCAAGAAATCAAGTTTTCACAGAAATATGAAGCAGTACAACAGTTTTCAACATTGATAATAATCAGAAATGTTTCTTGAGCAGCAAATCAGCATATTAGAATGATTTCTGAAGAATCATGTGACATTGAAGGCTGGAGTAATGATGCTGAAAATTCAGCTTTGATCACAGCAATCAATTAGTTTTTACTATATATTCACATAGAAGACAACTATTTTAAATGGTAACATTATATATTTCACAGTACTGTTTACTGTATTTTTCATCATCAAAATAATTTGTATACTCTTTTCCACAATTGGAGCTCTACTCCTTAAAATGATAGATGTCAAGCTCCTGCAAAAGGACAAATAAAAAAAATAAAAATAGAAAGGCACCATAAAAAAAACTCCTCATTCTGCACTATTCAAGTCTTCTAGACGATACCAGAGCATTGTGACATATGGACTGATAATATAGGTATTTAACTTTAGTGATATTAAACTGTCCCTCGTAAAAATTCTTAAAAATTCTTTGCTATTTGCCATATACACCAGGAAAGACAAATTATAATGCAAAGAATGCCAGTCATTTATGGTATGGTGTGGTGTGGTGTGGTGCGGTGCGGTGTGTGGTGGGCTGGGTTTGGTGGGCTGCTCTGTGCCAAAAAGTCCAGGGCCACTTTTTGGCCCCAGTCCGCCCCTGCTTGCTTAATTACAATCTCAAACCAGAGCCTTCGCTCTCTCTGGACAAATGTGCCAAGCTGTTGTTTTGGGCATCGCCACAGCTGCTTCTCAAATATGTCTTATAGTGTAGGAGACAGGACAAAGATCTCTCACGTGATCTCTCACATATGGAAAGGAGTAAGGCTGCTATATGGCGGTTCACTCTGACGTTAATTTAGATTCATATGCGCTATATGCATATCAAGTGTTTATGTTATGTATTAAGTGTGGGAGTATTATCGCACTTACTACATGACATGGAGGCACACGCTCAATCCCTTAAATTTTTTTCCTGCGGAATACAACACAAAATTTTATCACTTTGATAAGAAAATCTTATTTTCCTGAATAATTTTAGCATTCTTCTTTGGTAATTGATCAAGCAGGCTTGTTGGAACATTACATCTCCAAAGAACCTTAACATGTCTAAGTAAAGAGTAAATGCTGAATTTGTTAATTTTTAGAGGGGTGTACTCATTTATGTTGTGCACTGTATATAAACATATAATTATTACTTTTGCCGGTGCTTTGTGGCAATCTTTATGTGCACGCTTGAGCACGGAATAGGCTATATGCCTAAAGGATGGTTTAGAAGGTTATTATATTAATCAATTTAATATAAACGTGCGACTAGTTGACTAGAAAAATCTTTAGTCGGGGCAGACCTACTAGGAAACCGATTCATTTTTAAAATAAAATTCTATGACATTACGAAAAGTAGGCTACGACTGCAAATCACGTCACGTTGCATGCGTTATGAGTCAAATGCTTTTATTTTATTTCGTTTTTGGGGGTGCTATGGGGGTGCTGAAGCACTTGCTAGCCCCTCCCTAGCCACCCAAATACAACAGTTCAGTAAGTAAGAATTTTATATTGTGTTATTTTAGACACAATGTTGTCAGTTTTCCAACGAAAATATAAAGACAAAGCAGAACTGTTAGTCTCTGAGCAACACGCAGCGGCATTTAATTTCTTAATGCACGTTTTGAACGAATTGGATGAACCCATTTGGCGCATTGGCCATAGGCGAGTTGGATTTGAAGTGGCGCTGCACAGATCGACCAGTGTACGACATCAAAGTACTGTGACAGCGATTCAAAAGCATAAGGAGTCGCTTGAGAAACAGTGTCTCTTCTGCGGCTCGGTACGCTTTCAACTCGTTTTTTTTAGTCTTGAGCAAGACTGTACAACATTCACATTACATGATTTGACTGATTTTTACGTAGAAAGGGAGACAGCGCACCGCATTAAAAGAAATTATCATTCATGTTTTCATAACCGCTGGCCAAATTCAAAAACTAAACTAAAATTCAATCATCTTTGAGAGCAAGGGGGCCCCCTGGTGTTTCGGGGGCCCTACGCAGCTTGCGTATTTTGCATATAGGGAGGATTGGCTCTGCCAGTGCCACCACCTACTGGCAGGTTTAGTTTACTACTTAGAGTATAATTTCATTAAAGAAATAATTTAATATTTCCATAGTAATAATAATAAAATTAATGAAATAAATTATTAAAGGTATAGTTCACCCACCCAAAAGGACAATTGTGTCATCAATTACTCCTCTCACAAAGAAACAAACAGAGTGAGCCTCAGCGTGACCTTGTATTCTGTATTCTGCTAACTTTCTGCAATTCTCTCTGATGATGCAGTAACTTACCGCGGGGAAGAAAAAATCTTCGGTCTGTCCAATGATTGTAAAGAAAACATTGCAGTTGTGTTTTAAAATACAACAACGAGTGCCACGAAACCATTTAAAGAGGCGCGTTCAGCGGTCTCCGTGACGGGATAGGAAACAGTCAAACGAGTAAACTGATCTCAAACGAGCTCTCTTCATTTTATCAAATGATCATAATCACATCTATTCATTTTACAATCCTGCTACTAGCATTTTATTCAGACTAAAACCCCTTTAATTCGGTTGAGAAAGCGTTTTTTTTGTTGTTGTTGTTTTTTTTACATCCTGTCATGCCGGGCTGCATAGACGCATTTTGCAGCATTATGGTTAACGATTAATCGATTAATTGATCGTTAATTTAAACGACGATCGATCATGGAAATGATCGAAAATTGACATCCCTAGTGTGTATGTATGTGAATGCATTTCAGAGCATTCTGTGACCCAGATTCCTCTGTGTAGAGCAAAACAAACCTGACATAAAGCCGGGTATTCCCAAATGTTGCTATTAATTAAGAATACTTAATCTCCCTATTCTGCTGTGACATCCAGGATTGAGACACTGATAATGAAAGTGCCCCTTTCTACAAAAACAAACTTGCTCTTCATCCTCCTCGCCCCCCAAAAAATAACAGACATACACAAAAAGATTTTTAGCCTGATGTGATGGGAGTATTTTATACTTCATGATAAAAAGCGAGTTATTTACCCACCCACCATTTTAGGGGTTACCAGACCTTATTTATTCTTAGACACATAAATTCTTGACTTTAAGTTTAGTAAATAGCCAGTCAGAAGATAGTGAAGTCAACAAGCATGCTTAATCTCCAGAAAACATTAATTAAACCTGCTTTTGATCTGTGATTTCATGGTTTGGCTTCTTAATTAGCCAATCGCAATAATTTCCTCCTGAAAGACAACCCACACTGCTGTATCTGACAGCGGCCAATAAACACAAGCTACACTCTTCTCTGATTTCTCTCTTGCTGCACTATTCTAGTAAGGGTCAGAGGACTTGAAGCTTCTCATACAGCAATTATGTTCTTAAGTTTTTGACTGCATAACTCTAGGAAATATTGTCTGCCATCAAGACAAACCAGTACAGGGTCTTTGCGTTCTCTTCAGCTCTATATTTGTTTGGACATTTTGCAACTTTTTATTGACAGCACAGTGCGGAGAAGACAGGAAATGATGAGAAGCAGAGAGAATGAGAAACGATCCAAGCTTAGTTCACCAACAATGGCACCAATGTGTCATAGAACATGACCTATGTATATGTTTATGTACCACTAGGCCACATCTCCAACTGATTACAATCTGGAAAATGACCTACAATAATAGAATTATCTGACTTCAGGAATTATACACCAATAGATTTATTTTTAAAATGCACAAAATAAATTTGTTATAGTGGCTGGCGTGCAGGTTTGTAAATGTAATGCCTTACCATAGGGTAATTCGTCAAAAAGTTAATTAAGGGTGTGTTCACACTTGTCATGTTTGGTTAGATTAAAACGAACTCTGGTGCGATTGCTCTGTTGAAGTGTGAACAGTGCCATCCGATCCCTGGCGCGCACCAAACAAGCGGACCGAGAGCTTCCAAACGAACTCTGGTGCGGTTGGAATGAAATATGAACACAACACGGACCAAATACTTCTAAATGAACCAAAAACAGGAAGTAATGACAAGATGCGACGCTATGATGATTTGACAACACGGTGTAACCAAAACGAAATGAGCAGAGGGCAAACGTGGAGCAACGATGAGGTAAAGTGCCTTTTATGAGCTCCTTGTGAGTTTGCAAATGGTGAAAATAAAATTATATGAACACGCAAGAATGAGCGCGCTTAGTCCAGCAGACGGCATTAGGTGTGTTCGACTTAAAGCGGCGCTGAGCAGACCGATCGGTTAATGGGTGCTTTGATATCATACACCCGCAGCGCCGCTTTAAGTCTAATGCCGAGTTTACACTGACACTGCACGATTTTCAAACTCGTCGGATCGCCGTTGTTTTCACACTGCGTGACTATCTGAGGTAGCAGGTGATTCCCTCAGATCGCGTCTTTGATAAATCACACTGCATGATTGTCACTCACGTGAACGAGCACCGATTTGCCTCCGATTTCAGGCATTTGTCGGCGATTTCGCAAAACCTGTCGGCGAGTGAAAAATCGGGCTAAAATCGTGCAGTGTGAACTCGGCATTATGCACCTTTTGTTTGGGGTGTTCGGTAAGTTCCGTCACAATATATACGTCATTCAAGCCGACCAATCAGGTTGTGAATGTATCACTATGCCTTTAGGTTCGGTGTCTTTAGGTTTGCTGTCAAAAGTGCCAATGTGAACGCTAAGCGGACCAGGACCAAATGTATAATTTTCCTTTTTGGTCCAGACCAAATGAACCAAACGAACCGAACTACAAGTGTGAACACACCCTAATTTTAATGTGCTTGCACATCGAGGCATGAGATGGTGGTTGCTGTCATTCAATATGGGAATAGATTTAGTACAGCCTGTATAGAACACCATGAGATTGTTTATCAAAAAAGACTGACGGTCTCTGAGCGTGCGGGCGAAGCAGGGCCAGCTCTCGCAGTATTCAGCCTCCTTCTGTTCTTTCTCTGGCCGTACATTCTGGACGTGCATAAATCCTCTCCTATAGTGAGGTATGCGGTCCTGATGTTGTAGCTTGAACCTAACAACCAAAGTTAGATACTCCTACTCCTAAGTTCAGTCAGTCAAGCTCACTGTAGAGCATCTACTGCAGTCACTGAGCTACAACATGATGGGAAAATATAAAACGGAGATAACACCAAGTCATTCCAACCTAAAGGAATAGTTCACCCAAAAATGTCAATCCAAACAGACATAGACAGTACAAAATGATAAACTGTATGGAAAAGAGCTGCTTAAATACTGAATTTTATTTTCATTGCTTTTTTTTTATCATTTTTTAATTTGCATGTAAACACCTTGGATCAGCTTGAACCATGTAAAAGCTGATATCTTAAGTTGGTTTTAGCTGGAACCAGCAGTGCAGTGAATTTGATATAAAACACATACTATCATTTAAAGGTTTGGGGAAAGAAAGATTTCTGAATGTTTTTGAAAGAAGTCTCTTATGTTCACCAAGGATGCATTTCTTTGTTTAAAGGATTCCTGTGATTAATTAGATGAATTTTCAGCAGCCATTATATCAGTGTCAGATGATCTTTCAGAAATCATTCTATTATGCTGATTTGGTGCTCCAGAAAAACGTATTATTCTTATTACAACTGAAGAGGTTGTGCTGCTTTATATTTTTATGGTAACTGTGATCTTTTTTAAGAATTATTTGATGAATAAAACATTTAAATAGAAACAGAAATCTTTTAGTCAATTTAATGCATCCTTGCTGCATAAATGTATTCATTTCTCATAATTTCTTACTGACCCACATTTTAGAATGACACTTTTGAAATATTCCATAAAACTGTAAACGAGCTCACCTAAGCAATTCCACCACATCCTCCAGTAAGTACTCTTTCACTGGGTATGTGTATCCAGGAATATGGATCATGGAACAATTATCTGTAAGAGTATAAATCTGTCACATGCATGTTTCTCCTTGCTTGGTTGGATTTCCATTGTTCATAATATGACCTTTTCCCCTTGAATGCTAAAGCTATTATCCCGGTCAATACCACTACGCTAGGCATATTGTGTTCCTTTGAAGAATACAGAGAGCTTTATTAGGCTATTATATATTATACATATTATATTATAAACAGAAAGTTAAACAAATGCTGCAAAACAGCAAATCAGTCAATCATATAGCATTTAGCTATCTTAATTATTTGAAGACAATATGTTATTTCTCTTACTGAAATATTTGCTGAATTTCTCAGTGTTAAGCGTGGCACTCATGAGGACTACTTTTAGGTCCTCTCAAGCAGTTAACAGGTCCTTCACGATGGTGAGAAGAACATCAGACTGAAGACTCCTCTCATGAATTTCATCCAGTACCAGATGACTTATGCTTGAAAGATATCTGAGGGAAAGAAAAAAAAGAGAGCTTGAGTAAAGGACAGACTTTTTCCATATACGTGAATGGGTGAGAAGAAATAACTAGAGCAAAAACAAGAAAGATTCCTGAAGCCCTGATGATCTGAAGCGACCCACTCATAACTGACAACTATGATGTTTCTTGAAGGCCACACATGGTTAAAGACTTTACGGATATTGCAAGAATTGAAAAGAATATTCATTTCAGTTACAGTTACTGTCATACAGACAGTATTAGAGCCATTCCTGTAAGCTTCTGTCTGAACAGAGCAATTTGAGAGTCGCAGCTGTTAGTAAACACGGTTGTCAATCCCAAACACTGACTCTGTAAGCGTAAGTGACAGCATCTCAGATCCCTAACAAGCTTTTATCTGGGACTTCTGTGTGTATGAATATGTCAGCAGTTAAACAGAAGGGATCAGAGAAAAAAAACAAAACAAAACACGACAGTTCATAATGTGTTTTCTATGTGGGTTGCAGTAAAAGCTGTCTGAGTGGATGAGTCAAGCTAAGAGGCATGGTGAACGTTACTGTAGGCATCTCCCCTCTGCAGCTGCTGAAGCAGAGATGATGTGAGTGAGCCATTCAGTCATACTGAATGTATGTGCAATTATACGTATGTTTGACATTGCTTTGAGTATGTATAAGTGCACGCTGCACCCTGCACACCGGCTGTGTGCTGATTAAACACCGGCTCCTCTCACAGGGTAAAGAAAAGTCAAAGCAGACAGATAGAGGACGGGGGGAGCGGGTTATGAAACAGCAGAGTGGAGAAAAAGAGGTGTAGAACACTTACAGATCTGAGCGCAGCCACTGAAGAATAATGCCTGTAGTAAAATACAACACTGAGCCTTGTTTCCGTGGTAACCGACTGGAAAGCAGTGCCAGAGGATGAGGGGGGAGAAAAGGAGGAGGAATAAAACAGGAAAAGTCAGAGTAAAAATGAATTTCATTTCAATTTCAATATTAAAATAAATTAAAATTCTAAAATCAACATACTACACACAATAAAAGAAAGAACATACCCTATTTAAATAAAGATAAATCAATGAATGAATAGGCTAAATAAATAATGAATGAATTAAATTAATGAAAATAAACGAATTAAATTTTTCAATATTTAAATAAACAAATGAATGAAATGTTTTCAATAAATAAACTCTAAAAGAGACAAGAAAAATGCAGAATATCCTGACCACCCTTTTTAACATAATGAAATTCATATAGGGCTGTCAAGCTTCCAAAAGCAACCATAAAGCACCTTAATAGTGGTCTATACAACACATGCCATATAATACAGACTAAAATTCCTCACAAGAAAACTACAATTTCTTCAAAAGACTTTGAAATATAGTAAATGTGTCATATGAAACATTTGTGATACATTAAAGGTGCAATAGGTGATTGTCTTCAGAAACATTTTTTGTTATGCTGGTTGAAAGTCTCTTCACATCCTGATAGCAATCATTAAGTTAAGTGGTCTAAATGTATTTGTCTGTATTTATATATTCTGTGGAAGGCGTAGGATCAAGAAATGTTTGTCCAACCAAAACGCTCGGTCCGAATGTATGTATTAGCAATGTATGTATTAGTATTAGCTGTGCAGACAGAGCGAGAATGGCAGACAAACATCAACAACCCGATCTTCTTTCCTGGTATTGTAGTACTTTTAAAGTTTTCTCACTGGTGAATGACACATGATGTAGCCCAGCGGTTATGTCTCTGGTCTGTGAGCGTAAATGCGTTCAGGGGGCGTAGCTTTGGACGGCGATTGCAGGGAGGGTGGGACGTTCACTTTCAGTGCTATCAGGCTAAAGTTAGCATTTTCCAAGATCTCCTACTGCACCTTTAATAGTGCTTTTTGTACTTTTCAAATCTACGTTGTTTTAACTGCATGGAAAGACTAGCACATTCTTCAATATTTTTCCTCGTGTTGCACAGAACACACAACATTTGAAAGTCATATTAGTAATCTGAAATGACACAACGGTGAACAAAAGATTATTTAATTTTTTCTTGAGGTGAACTACCCCTTTAAGAGAAAATGTCTCAGGCACATTATTAATACACAGAGCAAACAAGACAGAAAGTTATTCTGTCATAGAGGAGGAAGAATCAGCTTAACAATGAGGTTTGTGTCAGTAATTCAAATGAATTTTCTACTTTAAATAATAACACACATAACTCATAAGCAATTCATAAGATTTCAGAAGACTATGCTAAACCTCCTTACCTGCTACCACACTCTGTCAGACACAGACACTCATATTAGGGCAATAGGGAAAGGTGTCTGTGAGCGCCAAAAGCTTTAGATTGATGTATAAGTGAGGAAGAGAGGACAAAAAACAAGAAAAAGAGGTCCTGCACATATTAACCTCCCATGGCCTACAGAGGCCATTCACATCTGTACTTCTCTTCACCTCTCTCCTCCTCCATTTCTTTCTCCCACCCTCTGCCCTTCCACCCACCCTCTGCCCTTCCACCTTATTCTCTCAGGTCCAGTACTCCACACTTCCAACGCAAGACAAGTTTAACAACCTATTTCTCTTCTCCCCATCCACTCTTTTTCACATTATCACTCCATCTCTTTCGGCACAGCAGAAGCAACCGATTCCCCACTGACTCACTTCAAAGTACCCACCCTTCTCCCTACTTCTGTTACACTCATGTGTGAACTTTGAAGCTGATAACCAATCATCCAATTAGAAGCAGATAAAAAAATATACTTATGCTATAATAAATGTATATAATACATTTATAATAATAACAATAATAATAGGTAACACTTTATTTCGATAGTCCACTTTAGACATTCTATTAACAGTAAGTAACTTTGCAACTACATGTCCAACTAGCAGTTAGTAGAGTATTAGTAGACTGTCTGCTTAATATCTTCTAACACTGTCTTTGTCAACATTCTACTAACCCTAAACCTACCCTAACAGTCTACTCTGAGAATTAGTTGACATGTAGTTGACATGTAGTTACAAAGTTACTTATAATTAATACAATGTCTAAAGTGGACTATCGAAATAAAGTGTAACCTAATAATATAATAAAATAAATGCAGCCTTGATGAGCATAAGAAACTCCTTTGAAAAACACTAAAAATCGTTCTGATCCCAAACTTTTGAACGGTAGTGTATATATATATATATATATAACTGCTGATCAGTCCTGCACAACGGCTTGTAGGAATTTTAGCCCATTCCTCAGTACAGAACCACTTCAACTCTGTGATGTTGGTGGGTTTCCTCCTATGAACTCCTTCCACAAAATTTCAATTGGATTAAGGTCCGGAATTTGTCTCCGTCATTCCAAAACATTAACGTTGTTCTTCTTTAACTATTCTTTGGTAGAACGACTTGTGTGCTTGGGGTTGTTTTCTTGCTGCATGACCCACTTTCTCTTGAGATTCAGTTCTCGGACAGATGTCCTGACATTTTCCTTCAGAATTTGCTGGTATAATTCAGAATTCATTGTTCCATCAATGATGGTAAGCCATCCTGGACCAGATGCAGCAAAACAGGCCCAAACCATGATACTACCGCCACCATGTTTCACAGATGGGATAAGGTTCTTATGCTGGAACGCAGTGTTTTCTTTCTCCAAACATAACGCTGCTCATTTAAACCAAATTGTTCTATTTTGGTCTCATCCATCCACAAAACATTTCTCCAGTATTCCTCTGGCCTGTCCACATGATCTTTAGCAAACTGCAGATGGGTAGCAATGTTCTTTTTGGAGAGCAGTGGCTTTCTCCTTGCAACTCTGCCATGGACACCATGGTTGCTCAGTGTTCTCCTGATGATGGACTCATAAGCATTAACAGTAGCCAATGTGAGAAAGGCCTTTAGTTGCTTAGAAGTTAGCCTCCAGTCCTTTGAAACCTAGTGAACTTTTACACGTCTTGCTTTTAGAGCGTTCTTTGTTGGTGGACCACTCCTGGGGAGGGTAACAGTGGTATAGTAAGTGTATAGTAAGAATTTCCTCCATTTGTACACAATCTATCTGACCGTGGATTGGTGGAGTCCAAACTCTTTAGAGATGGCTTTGAAACCTTTTCTAGCCTGATGAGCAACACCAACTCTTTTTCTGAGGTCCTCAGAGATCTCATTTGTTTGTGCCATGATACACTTCCACAAACATGACAAAACTTTGATAGATCCCTGTTCTTTAAATAAAACAGGGCACACACTGACACCTGAAAGTCATCTCACTGATTAAAAACACCTCTGAACAGATGGACTCTAATTTCACCTTCAAATTAACAGCTAATCCTAGAGATTCACATACTTTTTCCACTCACAGATATGTAATATTGTATCATTTTCCAGAATAAATAAATAACAAAGTATATATTTTCATCTCATTTGTTTGATTGGGTTGTCTTTGTCAACTTTCAGGACTTGCATGAAAATCTGATGATTTTTTGGGTTATATTTATGCAGAAATATAGACAATTCTAAAGGGTTCACAGACTTTCAAGCAGCACTGTATATATAAAACAAACACTGTTAAACTTCCGTTTACCATATTTGATGTGCTAATAAAATGTGTGGTGATCAATGCATATACGTGAATAGAATATCTAAATTAAATCATCATATAAAGTGACTGTGTACCTCCAGAAGACTTGGATTAAACTGCTCAGTTTGTATTGATTATGTTTACAATGTCTTTATAAAGCATCACATTTTTAGTGAAATTGACTTTCAATGGAAGGACAACATGAGGGTAAGTTAATGATGACAGAAGGGGGGTGGGGAAGGAGAACTGAGAGAAGTATAGTTGTGAGATGTTTGGCAGCAAGCTCTAATCAGTCTTCTCTTTTCCCCTTCAGAAGAGGCAATTATCTGCTCATGGACACAACATGTTCCAGTGACCTTGCTGCTTAATTAAATTTTCTTTCTCGCTTGAATGAAAAAGCACACACAATAAAAAAATAAATAACTACACTAGACTAAATATTTTATATATATATATATATATATATATATATATTGACATATCACACCGTGTCATTATTTATTTAACAAAAACAAAGCCAAAATGTAAAAGACGTGTGACAATGTTAGGACACCCTTACTGTTAACATAGGAATTATGAGGGCAAGTAGCAGTCAGGTTCTGCTAATCAAATGCTTTTGATTAACTGATCATCAGCAAGTGTGAGGACCTCTATAAAAGCAGATGTTTTGGCAGTTTGCTGGTCTGGAGCCTTCAGGTGTGTGTTGACACAATGCCAAGGAGGTAAGACATCAGCAATGATCTTAAGAAAAGCAATTGTTGCTGCCATCAATCTGGAAAGAGTAATATGGCCATTTCCAAACAATAAGAAGTCCATCATTCTGCAGTGAGGAAGTTTATTCACAAGTGGAAGACATTCAAAACAGACACCAATCCTCCCAGGAGTGGACGTCCCAGCAAATTCACCCCAAGATCAGACCGTGTATCGCTCAGAGAAATGGCAGACAACCCAAGAACTTCACATCAGACTCTACAGGACATTTAACATGTTAAATGATAAAGTTCATGACAGTACAATTAGAAAAATATGGGACAAGTATGGCATGTTTGGCAGGCTTGCCAAAAGAAAGCTTCTTCTATCTAAAAAAGCATTGCAGCACAGTTTAGATTTGCGAAGTTGCATCTGAACAAACTGTAAGACTTCTAGAACAATGTCCTTTGAACAGACGAGACCAAAGTGGAGATGTTTGGCCATAATGCACAGCTCCACGTTTGGTGAAAACCTAAAGAGCATATTCAGCACAAACACCTCATAACATTGTAAATAATGGTAATTTTAGATGACATTTCGGATATATTTAATTTTAAAACACTCTATAATCTATAATAACATTTATTAACAACTTATTTAATATTTTCTCTAAACCTTCTTGTATATTAAGACAAGCACCCGCAATTCTGGCCAAATTAAAGATACATTGTGTATTAATTTGCACGTTATAATGTAAGCATCATTAATGACCCCCTGTGTTTAATAAAAAAAAATAAATGATTAGTGAAATTAAAGAATGATTTAATAAAAAGTTTAGCTAAGCCCTCAAAACACTTATTTACTGGTACAGTATTGCATGCTTTTATATTATATTCTTAAGGACTCTAAGCTTACATTTCTTTTCAGGAGCACTAGTGCTCCTACTAGGGATGAGTGATATGGGCTTAAAAATTGATCATGATAATTTCTGATATTTATTGCGATAACGATATCAATAATCAATAATGTACATATGGCAGAAATGTACGGAAAAATCAATTTAAGACGTAATAAAACAGGCGATGAACACTATTAACAGCAATTATTATATGATGCAATCAAACTTATAGCAAAATGTGGTAGTTCTGTATGTTGTTTCAGGGTTGGCATCATCTGAGGTCCTCTGAGGGTTTGGCATCATCTCTTCTCAGGTGTTCTGGATCCAGACTGAAGCTTGTGTAAATCCTAGTACACACGGCAGCAACAAACAGGAAGTGACGTAAATTAGTACTGAACAATTACTGAACAAACCTGCAAACAACAGGTTTGTAAACAGGCTCATACACATGTAAAACTGTATCGCACACGTGCTACTGTAGTACATTTATTCAAGGCTCAGACCGATTTTTGTCTGTCTGTACAGCCCTATCCAAACCTGTTCCAGATTGTAGAAGGAGCTGCTCAATTTCACGTCCGCCTTCCTTCA
>NW_015634074.1:82835-83717 GCF_001515625.1 Sinocyclocheilus rhinocerous
TCGCACTGTACAGCCCTATCCAAACCTGTTCCAGATTGTAGAATGAGCTGCTCAATTATACATCTGCCTTCCTTCACGTCACTCCACACAGTCACACACAGAAATATGTCAACAACTAGACTTTATCGTTATTATCACGGAAAGACTAATTCTTATCGTGGGGAGAATTTTTTTACCGGTATATCGCAAACGATAAGATATCGCCCATTCCTAGCTCCTAGTTAAAAAAAAAATAGGAACAGACACCTTCTGATCAATAACAGAAATTAACCTTCCCATCGATATTTGACTCCATAAAGGTTTTTTTTTTTACCTTTGTAATGCTATTTTTCTAACTTTATTAAATGTGTCATCTTTTGTGCCAAAAATTTAGATTTATAAACTTTTATCAAAAATTTTAATTAAACAATAAATTAAATTAAAATAATAAGATACAATCAAGAAGAATAAGTTACCAGTCAAATGAAATCAGGATCAACAATTCATCTTTGCATGGCACAGAAGAGCACAAATGTGGCATTAAGGAATATTTACAGAATTTTTGACAAGACCAAAGTGGAGTTTAAAAGAAGATTGTTTAAAAAAAAATAGAAAAACAGATACTCTACAAATTATGTACACAGTAAAATCAGCAGTGTAATATTTGCAGTGTTAAAAGTTATTAATTCCCAAAGAGTTTAATTAACAATCTACAGTGTTAAACAGTACTCATGTTCAGTGTTGTAACATGGTGTAATTTCACTTTTACACTGAAAGTGCGGAATAAAAAAACCCGCCGAATCTGGACTCTGCCCTTCAATGACTGCTGCCTCGTGAAGCGACGACGCCATTTTATCTTCATGCGACGAGACGGTAAGTTGGATTGCTTTTCTCTTTATAAAA
>NW_015634074.1:86488-93658 GCF_001515625.1 Sinocyclocheilus rhinocerous
TAGAACTAGTGATAACAAGGCGCTCTGATTGTTTTTGTTGTAGAATACGATAGGGGATATATTCACACGTTATAGAAACGAAAATGATGGTGTATAAAATTGATTTTAAGATAAAAAATTAGACGACAAAGAATTAACTTGACGGAGCTCAAACTCAAAACACACGGCAGCAACAAACAGGAAGTGACGTAAATTAGTACTGAACAATTACTGAACAAACCTGCAAACAACAGGTTTGTAAACAGGCTCATACACATGTAAAACTGTATCGCACACGTGCTACTGTAGTACATTTATTCAAGGCTCAGACCGATTTTTGTCGCACTGTACAGCCCTATCCAAACCTGTTCCAGATTGTAGAATGAGCTGCTCAATTATACATCTGCCTTCCTTCACGTCACTCCACACAGTCACACACAGAAATATGTCAACAACTAGACTTTATCGTTATTATCACGGAAAGACTAATTCTTATCGTGGGGAGAATTTTTTTACCGGTATATCGCAAACGATAAGATATCGCCCATTCCTAGCTCCTAGTTAAAAAAAAAATAGGAACAGACACCTTCTGATCAATAACAGAAATTAACCTTCCCATCGATATTTGACTCCATAAAGGTTTTTTTTTTTACCTTTGTAATGCTATTTTTCTAACTTTATTAAATGTGTCATCTTTTGTGCCAAAAATTTAGATTTATAAACTTTTATCAAAAATTTTAATTAAACAATAAATTAAATTAAAATAATAAGATACAATCAAGAAGAATAAGTTACCAGTCAAATGAAATCAGGATCAACAATTCATCTTTGCATGGCACAGAAGAGCACAAATGTGGCATTAAGGAATATTTACAGAATTTTTGACAAGACCAAAGTGGAGTTTAAAAGAAGATTGTTTAAAAAAAAATAGAAAAACAGATACTCTACAAATTATGTACACAGTAAAATCAGCAGTGTAATATTTGCAGTGTTAAAAGTTATTAATTCCCAAAGAGTTTAATTAACAATCTACAGTGTTAAACAGTACTCATGTTCAGTGTTGTAACATGGTGTAATTTCACTTTTACACTGAAAGTGCGGAATAAAAAAACCCGCCGAATCTGGACTCTGCCCTTCAATGACTGCTGCCTCGTGAAGCGACGACGCCATTTTATCTTCATGCGACGAGACGGTAAGTTGGATTGCTTTTCTCTTTATAAAATTACACGGGAAAACATTTTTTGTTGATAATTTTACTCAAAATATGATTGGTGGTGAACACATTTATAAATTATTAACTGCGAGTGTTTTTGTCAGGTTTAAAGAGTTGAGTTCGTGAGGTGCAGAGATGTAGCCCTACAGAAGAGTGTGAAAGTTTCTCATGCCGGTTTGATTTCCTGAAAAAATTTGATTTTACGTGTAAAATAATTTTTTGGAATGTGCTTACAATTTATGTTATATATACTTTTAGCTACTTTCATTGTGGTTCGTTGACAGATCCTCTAGCCTCCATTCCCGCTGAGGCCTGGTTTTACTACGAGTCTGAAGCTGCCACATTTGGCCGGTTTTCTACTCGGATGAGAGAATTCATCAAATGGTAAATTTTATATTTGTTTTTGAAAGCATTGAGTGTGGCATTACGCTGTTTCCATGCTTTGAAACTGTAAAATTAGAGCGCGTTTCATTCACTCTAGGCTTAAGTGTGAATTGCATAATCTGTACGATGCTTGTTCTCAGCGCTGAATATCATGTCTGTCGTGTCGTCATATCTGCATCAAGACACAAACGCGCTACCATCAAGTTTTTCTAATTACGTTTATGCAAGCATCGTGAAAGTCAGTCTTTCAATTTCCTTCAGTGCATGCAGGTACTTTAGCTTGAAACCAGTCTTTATCATTTCATATGGCATGCTATTTTGGGTTAAATAATATCTAAAATATTTCCAAGTGTAAAATTTGAACAACAATAGCAAGTGTAACACTTTGCACTCGGAGTGTAATTTTTCTACACTGTAAGGTGCTATATTAACACTAAAAATTCAACACTACGAACGGTGTACTTTTAACACTAGATAGATTGTGACCATATATGATCTTTAATAGTGTTAAAATTGACACTTTAAGTGTTAAATTGACACTGCATTTTTTACTGTGTAGGAAGAGTGGGATAAGCTGTGCCACTTTTTACTTTACGTTTTGGTCTAAGAGGTGGCATTAATGCATCTCATAATAACAATGTTATGAGATTATGTTTTAAATATAAAGTTTTGAATATAGAAATTTAAATGATTTAAATGACTCAATTTATACTTTAAAAATGAAACTGATACCGCCAGGTAGCAGCAAGTCACTGTCTTTGTCTCTGAATCATTCATTCAATCGATTCGTTCAAACGGCTGATTCATTTAGGAACGAAGCAAGTGACTATTTATGAATGGGTCACTGAATCATTGACTCACTAGATTTCTTCAAAAGCAAAGATTCATTCATAAAGGAAACAGCGCTGTGTCAAAGACTATAGCACAGCAGCTCAGCTGTGACTTTGTTTTTGAGCTATATTTTTGTTGACGAAATAGCAAAATAGACAACAGTGTTCCTAAAATGTAAGGCTCTTAATATTAACTTTTGTATAAAATCAGAAATGTATAAAACTGTTGTATAAATTCAATTTCACATTTGCAAACTCTCTTTACAATCATTAAAAAGCTGTTACCCTCAGTTCATCGCGATCTCACAAACTTCAATTTGAATGAATTTAGCTCTCTACACTGAATCTATTATTTACATCGTCTCTACACTTTGTTTGTTATAATGAATGACACAAACTGCAGTCTGCTTTCACGATCTGTGCTGTGAGGTGCAGGACGCGCAGCGAGAAGCATTTCTATTGGCTGCAGTCTGCAGGTATTATGGCAAAAGACGACAATGCGCAGCGAACCATAAACACAGCGCTACGTTTATGTGCAGAACGCTTTTGGAGTCTTTTGAATGGATAAAAATATAGAAATCACTTTAATTTCCAAATAAACCTAACCAGTTGGAAGTGAAACCCATCCCCCCACACACTGGCACATTTACCCTGCATCTCTCCCTTCCTGACAGGGAGACAACAAAAAAAACAACACATATTTCAGAACTCAAAACTTGATTCCCAGTTCAAAATAATTATTGAAACTAAGCTGCATAAACGTCACACTCAGAAATCGGTGACTACAAAAGGATAAATACACACTACCGCAAACATTTTCACATCGACAACACTTCACCCCGTGTTGGTGAACTTGGAGAAAAGCACTTTCAAGGAGAAAACTAGGACAGATATTATTACTTCTAAACACCAGAAGACAATGTTGTTTTTAGACTTGGTATTTAGTCTAACAATAGTATATAAAGAAAACACTGTATCTTGGTTGTACCTATCTGAGGGGTATCTCCAAATAGCCTTCTCAAAGTTAGAAAAGTAGATTATTTTTAACAAGGTCCCTGATCATATCAGTCTGATCTTAACTGTTCAAACAACACATTTTGGCTTAGAATTTTTACAAACCCTGTGAGTAGTTGCTGTGATTCATTTCACATGTGAAGAGTACAGTCAATCAATAAACAGTGTTCACAAAAAAATCTTAAAGGTACAGAAGATAAATATGAATAAATCTTTTCTACCCTTCTGAAACACCCAGATTTGAAATCAGGAGAATCGTAATGTCACAGTTCTCCTCAACACACCCCTTATCATGCAGAATCTTTCTAAACTAAGAGAAACATAATATAAAAACCTCAAACTGTATTTCATGACCATCATGACCTTGTGATCGGTATAATATTTAAGGGCTTAAGGGTTTACTGCTGTTTATTCATTAGTTAATCAACCCACTCACAAAACAATTAACTTCACACTGTTTCTGTTAATAGCATGAAGACAATCTGTTATCTATATTTAATATACAGAAAGCAATCAAAGAAGGTTCTCTTTATAATGGATGGAGAAGTCAATTTATCTACATTATAGGTATCAATGATTTGATTTCTGCATTTTTACCAAAACTACCCTTCTAATCAATGACACAGTTTACACTGCTCAAGGAGTCTCTTATTTACATTGTGTTTTCACTGTGTTCATTGTGAAGTATTCATAAGAAGTATTCATAAGATTGCAGAAATCATTCTTATTCAATTCATCAAAATGCCTCAGTCTAAGCCAGTCTCTGTGAGCCTGTTAGTTTCACCCTGAATGTTTAAAACATTCCGTGCAGTCTGGATCTACATTATACTACAGCATTGCCATACAAATCTTAATCCACAGATGAAATTTCAAATCCAGCAGCTAAACAACTGCTACTGTTTACTTCATTTAAACTTTTAAATTAAAGTGTGGTCTTATTATTGTTAAACAAACCTGAACAGCAGAACTTTTCTTTTTCTTTATAGACCCTAAAGCGCAGCACACACTGTGCAATTTTGGCCACAATTTGGTCGTCTGAGACAAATTTAAAAAATCCTAAAATATTCCTATAATCCTAGGCTAAAATCTGTAGTGTTTCATCGCTGGTTTGACATGTTCACTGACATCCGATTAATGACTAACTTTCGATCAAATTTGACCTCAGACGAAATTCTGGCAATTTCAGAAGATTTGCCGTACAGTCTTGCAGTGTGATGTCTCCTACGACGAACGTCAAACTGTCTTCGTTTTTCAAGACAAGCCATGATCAGAATTAATGCTAAAGATTTTTTCTAACCACCATAAACTCAGGCGCTCCTGTCCTCCGCTCACGGAATTCATATGATATGTTACCTTTGCTATGATAAACACCGGTTGCGACGCTGTTTTCGTGTGGATGTGTAGTGTTGCTTACACTATTCTTCTTAAATATGCCAGTATTGCCGCCATTCATATATCTTTTATGATAGACAACATTTCAGCCCCATGTGCAATGCAGCACGCAGTCACTGAACGTGTATGGGTTGATAATGTAAAACTCCGGACAAGTTTTCTTGCACGCATCCATTTTTAACGCGTCTTGACTGTTGTACAGTCTGACATCAAAGACAACTGAGATCCCACAGTGTGACATGATCATCATGTTCGTACAGTCTGACAAGCAACAATCGTAAAGGACTATTAAAAATCGCAGTGTGCACCTGGCTTAAGGCAAACCAAGAAAATTATTTTTGAGTGTACAAAACATAAATTAGTTAGGTTTCTGGCCAGTTGACAGAGAAAACTTTCTGAAAAGCAAAAGTATACTTAAAGACATATCATGAAAATCTGACTTTTTCTGTGTTTAAGTGCTATAATCGGGTACCCAGTCAGTGCATCTACCAACCCAAAAAACATGAAAAAGAACAACTCAGTAATTTTTGTTGGTTAGCATTTCTCTGCAAGCTTGTGAAAAAAACGAGCTGCTCAGATTTTTGTCAGTGAGTCCCAGCCTCAGAGCAGACAAGAGAGCAGTAGATTTGGTTACACTTTATTTCGATAGTCCACTTTAGACATTATATTAACTATAAGTAACTTTGTAACTACATGTCAACTAGCAGTTAGTAGAGTATTAGTAGACTGTCTGCTTAATATCTTCTAACACTTTCTTTGTCAACTTATTCTACTAACCCTAAACCTACCCTAACAGTCTACTCTGAGAGTTAGTAGACATGTAGTTGCAAAGTTACTTACTGTTAATAGAATGTCTAAAGTGGACTATCGGAATAAAGTGTTACCGTAGATTTATTGATTTATTTACTATATTACGCTGCTGCCACACAGATCTAATATAAACATGCACTGTAAAAAAAGTTCGTTAAATTTACAGTAAAATACCGGCAGCTGTGGTTGCCAGAACTTTACCGTGAAAAATATGGAAGCAACATTTTAGGTTTTATAGAACTGTTTAAATTTACAGTGAAAAAACGTATTTCATTAACTGATATGATGTTAATATGCAAACTTTTGAGTTAACTCATTTTATTTGCAGAAACCGACTGCACTTAATTTGGCCAATTGGCATTTGTTCATAAATTAATATTTATAATGTTTAAGTAATGCGAGCATATTGGTATTGAGAACTATTTTGCTCAAGTCCACGAAGAAAAATCTACTGATTTATGCAAAGTCATAAAAAGCATCAATTCAACTCAAATCTCTTGCAGATAACAGCAGCACACATTCATGTGTGATTGAAATTATTGAAGAGATTCACACTGCATCAGTCACTACACAGGCTCTGCTCTCCAGCACAATGGTGACCCACAAAACACAACAGGAAGTTGACTGTTAGGTTTTACAGTATTTTGCTGTTTTCTTTTCTTGATTTTACAGTGAAATGCCGGCAGCTGTGGTTGACAGTAATCTACTGTTTTTTTACAGTTTGCATTCGTAAATTAAATTAACAGTATATTTCTGCTAAAAATACATTTCAGTGTTTTTTTTCATCTCACACATTTAACCACATTTAACCCACAGCAAAATCCTCAGTTTTAAAGAGCACTTATATGTGTCCACACTACAGAGTGTTGAAGTGACACTGAAGCGGTGATGAAGTTAATGAGATAATTAAATGAGGATTGAGCATTAGTGATGAACACCTGTTAACAAGCAGAATCACTGAAGGAAAGAGAAACAAGAGCAGAGAAACACAACTTACAGCCAAAGCCAAAGATGAAATCAACTGAAAATAAAACACATGAAATTGATCAAGATCTCAGCAGAGGAGGATTAAACAGCTCCACAAAAACAGCATCATCAGCTTCTTATTACTAACCAGTGTGACTTTATTTCTGTCATATGTGTACAAAAGCTCTTATTGAGATTTTAGGTGTTGTACTTTCATTTGAAGTCACCATAATGGCGATCGGCGTTTGCTTTAGTTGGGCTCTTGAACCTTGACTTTTTAAAAATAGTTTTTCTTTTGTTGCTTAATTTAGCTATAATAAGCAAGAAAAAACAAAAGAATCTATGATCAGATAAAACTGGTGTTCGTGATGTCAAGACCATCATGAACTAGTGTGATTCACTGATCTCACTCACCTAATGTTATTAAGTGTGTGATATATTACTAATAGTCTTGAGTTGCACCACTGATACTACTGCAATTACTGCAATCCATTCCTAAGCACAATATGCACAAATAAAAGCTTTGAACTATGGCAGAAATTAAACACATACAGACATCAACATTCAGCCTATGAATCTCAA
>NW_015634074.1:94905-96219 GCF_001515625.1 Sinocyclocheilus rhinocerous
ACAGTTACTGCCTTTAAATAAAACAACAAACAGCAGCTCATCAGCGTTTTTCTGTCCGTCCTTTACTTAAACACAGGCTCTGCTCTCCAGCACAATGGTGACCCACAAAACACAACAGGAAGTTGACTGTTAGGTTTTACAGTATTTTGCTGTTTTCTTTTCTTGATTTTACGGTGAAATACCGGCAGCTGTGGTTGCCAGTAATCTACAGTTTTTTACAGTTTGCTTCCGTAAATTAAATTAACAGTATATTTCTGTTAAAAATACATTTCACAGTGTGTTTTTCTTCATCTCACACATTTAACCCCTTTAATCCCACAGCAAAATCCTCAGTTTTAAAGAGCACTTATATGTGTCCACACTACAGAGTGTTGAAGTGACACTGAAGCGGTGATGAAGTTAATGAGATAATTAAATGAGGATTGAGCATTAGTGATGAACACCTGTTAACAAGCAGAATCACTGAAGGAAAGAGAAACAAGAGCAGAGAAACAACTTACAGCCAAAGGCAAAGATGAAATCAACTGAAAATAAAACACATTAAATGTATCAAGATCTCAGCAGAGGAGGATTAAACAGCTCCACAAAAACAGCATCATCAGCTTCTTATTACTAACCAGTGTGACTTTATTTCTGTCATATGTGTACAAAAGCTCTTATTGAGATTTTAGGTGTTGTACTTTCATTTGAAGTCACCATAATGGCGATCGGCGTTTGCTTTAGTTGGGCTCTTGAACCTTGACTTTTTAAAAATAGTTTTTCTTTGATTGGTTTAAGTTAGCTGTCTTTATTTAACAGTTTTTATAGCAAGAAAAACCAAAATTATCTATAATTAGATAAAACTGGTGTTTGTGATGTCAAGACCATCATGAACTAGATTCACTGATCTCACCTAATGTTTAAACTCTTATTAAGTGTGTGATATATTACTAATAGTCTTGAGTTGCACCACTGATACTACTGCAATCATTGTGAAACATTCCTAAGCACAATATGCACAAATAAAAGTTCAAGATTCAAGATTCAAGATTTTTTATTTGTCACATACATGGTTATATAGAGAATATATGACCAGCATTGAAATATAAGTCAGGTCCGCTCCATGGACAGTGCAATTATTAAAGAATACAAACACAAGAAAATTATTTATAAATATAGGAAATATAGGTGTAAGATAAAAAAATAAGAATAAGATAAAACTGTAGGTATAAAATATACTGTAGACTTAATAGACTTAATAATGAGCAGGAATGTACAAGAGAAGAATGTGCAAACAGGTTGTACAGGGTAGTTACATAGCAGCAATAGGGGTAA
>NW_015634074.1:99597-104179 GCF_001515625.1 Sinocyclocheilus rhinocerous
TTTAATAATAGTCACCATTGTTGAGATTCATGTGCTGATTCATGATGTCTGTGTGTGTCTAAAAGCTACTGTAGCTCTAAAGGTTTTGCGCACAATTTTTTTTTAAATTCCTTCACACTAGTTTGTCAATTTATCTTGTAGAGTCATATTAGTACCATAAATAAAAGATTAATTTACCCATATAATTAGACACTAAATGAGATCATGAATCAGGTCTTGAAAAATGAAACGATCATTACATCTTCATTAATAGTTATTAAAACCACTTCATTACAATTTCTCTCTGCGCTTCTTGTCATAACAATTGTGCTTCACATACACAGTTACAACAGCAGAGAAAAACTAACATTAAAGAGTCAAGGGTCAAGAGCCCAACTAAAGCAACCACTGATCGCCAAAATGGTGAGGCCAAACAAAACATTTTCAATACAATATAAGTAGACATATGACAGAAATAAAGTCAAACTGCTTAGTTTTTACTGTGGCATTTCTACAGTCTTTTACTGTTAAAATCACGATCATTTTTTACAGTGTGCGATTTCTTTCCCAGCTGTTTACCTTCACAGATATAACTGACTGTTTTTGTAACTCGTGTGTTTTTAACATAAACTTGTGTGTATTTGACAGTTTAATCACAATAAGACATGAAAGAGTTTAGTTTAGTACTCACATGACGTGTGACAGCCGCTTTCTGTGTGCGTGCTTCAGACGTGTGCTCTCAGAAAACCAAACAGATGGTTTTTGGCAGAATATCTAAGGCACGAACTGTAAAAGCACAGCCCTAAATCTGGAAAAGGGGGGCGGGGAGCAGCAGCTAATTTGCATTTAATAAAACAACATGGTGTTTCTGCTTCCACTCAAAATAGGCATTTTCTAAATGTTATAAATTATCTGTGCGGTATTTTGAGCTGAAACTTCACAGACACATTCTGGGGACCCCTTAGACTTATATTACATATTGTAAAAAGGGGCATAATAGGTCTCCTTTAAGGAAAGAATCGTTCTACTTCAGAACCTGGCTATAAAATAATAGCTTCCTTAGAACCAGGATGGTGATTACAAGATTAAAGGGGTCATCGGATACAAAATTCACTTTTACATGTTTGAATTGAAATGTGTGTTGGCAGTGTGTGTACACAAACAGCCTATAATGATAAAAATCCACCCAGTGTTTTTTTTTTAATCCCCCAAAATCATAACCCCTTTCTCAAATCAAGCCGTTCTCAGATGCTTGGCTGTGTGACGTCACACATACCAAGGCAGCTCCCACGATTGTTGATTGACACTGGTGCTTTACCTTAGACCCACCCTGAGTGAGCTGTAGACAGTCTGTCATTGTTTGACCCCGGAGCAGGTGTAGACAAGAATATCTCCTAAGCGATTGAGATGTTTTGTTGTTGGATGTAATAATGAACATAGCAGTCATAATTTACTCCCGACATCTGAGCCGTTGAAGACGCAGTGGATTACATTGTTTCCGAAGGTCGGCTAAATGAGGCTAAAGTTTACAGTCTCATGAGAACGGCTCATCACCCGATGGGAGAGAGGGGCGGGGAGAGCAGAGCTCATTAGCATTTAAAGGGACATGCACCGAAACAGGTCGCTGTGAACAGAGGTAAAAAGGGGGTTGTTTTACACTACCATTGAGAAATGTTAACCAAAGTATGTTATAGACTTTTCATTAAAACCCTAAAGAGTCATATCAACTTGTGGAAAATGGGCATCCCATGATCCCTTTAAGAATGACCTGCAGATCTGATTCACTCACCTCTGCAGACAGATCTGATACCCGCAGGACTTCCTCTCTCCCACAGACTCTGTCCGTTCTGCAGCCACCCTCTCTGCAACCTAAGCAAAGTACATACTCTTAACCTTACATTGTTAAAAAAAAAAAAAAATAGTAAAACAGATACTCTACAAATTATGTAGGAAGCTGTGCCACTTTTTACTTTACGTTTTGGTCTAATCAAGGAGAATGAAGAAAAAGAGGCCAAAATAACTTTATTTTAAATAAATGCTGTTCCTTTGAGCATTATATTAACCAAAGAATCTAAAAAAAATGTATCACGATTTCCACAAAAATATAAATCAGCACAATGTGATTCAACATTGACAATAATAAGAAATGTTTCCAAATCAGCAGGAATAAATTTCATTCTGAAATATATTAAAACAGAAAACAGTTATTTTAAATTCTAAAAATAACTCACAATATTACTGTTTTAACTGTATTTGTGATCAAATATATGCAGACAGCATCTTGTACTTACAGATATGGCACTGATATGCCTTGGCTGTGTGCAAACCACCCTGCAGAGAGAGCCCATGCCCCTCTCAATGAAGTCATCAAGGATGAATTGAGTAACCTGGGTGGTCTTCCCACAGCCAGTCTCTCCACTGATTACCAGTACCTGGTTAGCACTGATTAGCCTAACCAGCTCCTACAGTAAGACAAAGACAGAAAGGGGCATCAACTAAAAACTGTAACTTCCAATGGGTGATAGCTAACTGCTTTTACACATTAAAACTAAAGACTCAAAGAGGTTAAAACATATCATCCATACACATACAGACACTGTATATGCACAAGCAGCAATCACAAAGGGTGACATTTACCTCTCTCATCCCATAGGAAGGCAGCTTCTCTTTGAATTTCTGAAAAAGGAAATGCCACAATAAAGCTAAGTCGTAGGCAAAAGTGTTAAGGCTTAGTGAAATATTTTTCAGTAGTTCTCACCAGCATATCAAGGTATCTAGCATTATCGTTTTTCTTCTTCTGATCTTTCTTGACCTCCTCATCCAGGGAGGGTATCCACCCAACATCTTGGAATAAGTACTCCAGGTCAGTCTCATTAAGTTCCTCGTTCACACTTGCTCCCGACTCATCCTCATTCTCCCGTTTCTCCTCTTTAGGCTCAATTTTTGGCACTTTTACAATGTTCTGAGGTTCTGGAGGATCATCTCCATCAAAGTAACTGGAAGGCAGACACACTTCTGTTAAGTCTGGAAAACACAATTTTATAATTCTTTGATATGATTTCCATGACTATGTGAGCCCTAATGATTATACAATATTGCATTTGCATCTGTGGCCACTGGGCTCCTCCTTCACCCTCCAGCTCTGAGATGTAGAGGGGTGCGCATCTCTGCCTGCATCTCTCTGGACTAGTGCTGTCAAGATGACTGAAAAACTAAATTCGAATTTTCTACTTAAATATTATCAAAATTCGAATTATATTCTAATTTAAAAGGCATAATTTCAGTTAGGGGGAAAAAAGCTTTTGGCTTCTCGCCTGAGGCCACAAGAGGGCGCATCCGGCAAAATATTATGCACGTTTCTTCAAAGCGTAATAAAATAAAAGGTCTACCTTTGAAAAAAAAGTGCACAATGTTTAAAATAATGTTTATAAACCATATATAATTAATAAAGTTGCTTAAACAATTAGAAAAAAAAAACAGCACCATGTATGTATAGTTTAATACAAAGGACCGAAAACCAATCACAAAGAGTAGGCTACTTTCTTCATTTAAAAACATGAGATACAGTGGAATGGGGAAAAAACGCCATAACGTCTTTAGACACGTTTTTTAAAAGTTGAACTTGAATTAATTTTACATGGCTTTCTAAACATGCCGCTAGCTGTGTCCCAATTCAAAGACCGCATCCTTTGGAGGACGGGTCCTTCGAAGGATGCGGCCGACACGGCCTTCGAAGGACGCTCCGAGTCTAGCCTTCGCAGGATTTCCTAATTGCGCCAGCAGGGGTTCCCGATTAATGCTCCTGTCGCGTGGCAACGGTGCGAGAAGAGAGCTGCCATCCTGAGATTTGTTAATGAAACTGAAAATAACTATGGAGCCTGAATTGTTAGTTTTTGACTGTATTTATTATACCTTATACTGGAGGAAATGTTGGTGATGGTTCACCCCCGGCACCGCCAGGTGGTGTATTTCAGGCTTAGCCAAGACCATGCAGGTAATTAGTGATCCCAAGTTCAGAAAAGTAGGCCTATAAAGTGTTTGACACTTTTTTTTTATTTGTCATTTTGTGTTTCAAGAATGAGGTCCAAGGTTAAGAAGCTATTAGTTATTTAAATGTAAAATGTGTTTTTCTCTATTTTGCAATAGTAAAAGACGGCTTCCCTTATTGAATACTTACATTTATAGAACTAAGTGTATTTGTCGGCCGTCACAGAACCGTCACCCACTTTGCTTGAATAAAAAGCCGTCTTCACTGGCGCTATGAATTCTGGGATAGGGTAGCCTGCGAAGGATCCATCGGATGTATCCGTAGACTTGTTTGAGATGAGCAAAATCTGCGCAGAACCGATCACCGGTGATCACCGCGAGATGCATGCCGGTTAGAAATGTGTCCGACTTACGTCCGACTTGCTCTGATGTCATGCTGACGTGTGCCAAAAAACTCTCGCGACGGCGAGGCGGCTGTGTCGGATTGTGCAGTTGCTCTCCACCGACTGCGCTGATCAAAAGCATGAAGGGAAACGACTGACTGACGACACAGCTTAATGCTCATTGGTTCAGACAACCGTGATGCTGCGTTCTCTTCTAAAATGTTTTATTTTTT
>NW_015634074.1:106623-106951 GCF_001515625.1 Sinocyclocheilus rhinocerous
TCCCTTATGGATCACGTCTCAGGTAGATTGCATGTTTTCTTGCGCAGCTAGATGTTGGACTCGTGAAAAATAATCACATTGTTTGTATTTGCCAAAACTGATTTACTGAAGTCAAAACACAGACTGAATTAGCGTTATTGCGAGCGCCGCTTGCTGTGAAGCGTGAGCGACCAGCCGGCAGAGGATGTTAGGATAGTGGAAATATGCACTCAAACACTCTGGAGACCATCCCAGATGATATCCCACTGGCAGAGCCCGTACCAGGCTTTCTATTGTGGCAGCCCATCCAGATGCAGCAGCACCACCTCATCTGAATGAATGTGTACAT
>NW_015634074.1:107047-107383 GCF_001515625.1 Sinocyclocheilus rhinocerous
TCTGGCCAAAATCCCATAGTATTCAGGCGTCAGACGTAAGATATGAGACGTTAGACGTCACGGTCACGTGTCGGAGCTGCGCTCAAACTGCGCGGAGGCGTGGTATGAGGTGTGATTTAAGCATTTACGTTGCTAACTAAGCAATCAGTCGTGTCGATCGTCGCGTACCTTGCCGTGAGCAGAAGCCGTGACCAATGACGTGTGATAAGAAGCGCGACACTTTCGTCGCCCCCCTTCTTGCGTGAGAAGCTGTCTGAGAAGATATGTGAGAAGCTACATGACGTCTGCGCCGTGTCCTCTGCAGTACCTTTTGCCAGTTCTGTGTGTGATTTTGTC
>NW_015634075.1:0-469 GCF_001515625.1 Sinocyclocheilus rhinocerous
TTAGCTAGCTCCACACTGGAGAGCTGCTTTATAACAGAAAATCAAATTCTAAATTTTAATTCTAACTGAAAGCAACACTGACTCTGGTTTTTCATGTTTAATAATACTGTAAAGCTGCTTGATTTAAAGCTATCTATTGCATAAAGTACTATATAAATAAACGTGACTTGACTAGACTTTTCTTTACTGGAGTACTGAACTGCAGAGCTCGAGCAAACATCCACATCACTGTAATCAGATGCGTTTTAAACTGCTGCTTTCTCACCGCTGTCCGTTTTTGATGTGTTTATTTTGTTATTGAGAGGAAAGCGCAGTATATATTTACATATTCATCCAAACGCTGCTCAGCAGCCTCAGTTCTCTTTCAGCCATATGTTTCGGTGTCTCACTATGGGATACGCCCCTTCCGCGTATTCCTAAGAAGCCCAATTCTATTACGCCAGCCCCAATAGGCTGGCAGACATGACGT
>NW_015634076.1:0-489 GCF_001515625.1 Sinocyclocheilus rhinocerous
TCTTCACACGACCGCAGCCGCGACTGCTTCCGCGGTAAACTAAGCCTTTTTTATTCGTTTAACAAAACTCTAATTGAATTCAGCTGGACACACTTTCCTGTTTATCACAACAAATGGCCAAGCAAAGCGCACGACACTGACAAGGTACGCGATACAGTACGAGACCAAACACCATTTCAGCACGTCTCCACAGTAAACAAAACAAGCGTTTCCTAGCAACGACAACTGCGCTAAACACTGAGACAAGAAATAAATACACTTACAAGCTGCTTTTAACTTCTGCTGATTGACTGCTTCTCACAAAGAGTATTTCTTTACACTGTTTTGCTGGCACTTGAACACACTTTCCTTTTTATCACAACAAATGGCCAAGCAAAGCGCACGACACTGACAAGGTACACGATACAGTACTAGACCAAACGCGATTTCGCATGTACGATTTCGACGGTACATGACGGTATTTTTTTTTTTCATGCGTGACCGGGTGTT
>NW_015634077.1:0-502 GCF_001515625.1 Sinocyclocheilus rhinocerous
AAGCCAATCTTTAATTTCAGCTAAACAGCTGGACAAAGATGGTGGCGGAAAAGAACAAGTGGGTTTGGCAGACAGGTAAAGTTGGGTGTCATCCGCATAACAATGAAAATGAATACCATGTTTCTTAAAAATATAACCAAGAGGGAGTATATAAATAATGAAAAGAAGCGGGCCCAAAACAGAACCCTGGGGAACACCAGTGGTGACTGTAGATGTTCTAGATCTGAAACTTTTTAATTGAATACGCTGAGTGCGTCCAGAAAGATACGACCTAAACCAAGACAGAGGAGTGCCAGTAATCCCAACAGAAGCTAACCTGTCGAGAAGTATCTTATGTGAGACAGTATCAAAGGCAGCGCTCAAGTCAAGAAGGACAAGTATGGTTAAAAGCCCAGAGTCAGCTGCCAGCAACAGATCATTGGTTATTCTGACAAGAACGGCCTCAGTGCTATGATGTAAACCAGATTGAAATTGTTCATACAAATTATTATTAGAGAGATGT
>NW_015634078.1:0-1345 GCF_001515625.1 Sinocyclocheilus rhinocerous
ATATGTTTTCTCTTGTTTGGTGGGTGTGTCAAAAATGTCAGCCCATTCAGCTGCAACGTATATATAAACCACGCGGTATTAAAGAGACAGCTCACACAATGTAATTAACATCAAAATAAATTCACAAGAGCAAGTATATTGTTTGCCCATGTTTGTTTACATTAAAGGCAAAATAACTGAAATAATAAGAGCACAAGTATAGATCTGGAACTTCTTTAAGTCTGTCTAAATATCATTTAGTAATTGCAATGTCTTCTGGTCCATATCCTTTCCTTAGGAAGGTGTGCTAGACACTTTCATAAACTTTACTATACTCCTCTGATAATGGTAAATATTATAATAACATAGCACAACAGTGATCAGCAATAATGATAAGCCTAATACTCACAATAAAAATAATAAGGTCATAGATCCTAACACAGTCTCGGAGGTAAGAAGTGGATTATCCTTCACCTGAAATGTTTGTCTTTTCATCCTGAAATGCGAGGCAAATGTTGGATCACAATAATTAGGAACCACAGTTTGCACAAATCCCTTCATTTGATTGGGATGTTCTCTTTTATTCTGGACGGCAAGGGCAGTGACTGTAACATCAAGTGTGTTTTGCAGTATTAAACACGTATTTATACCGATTTCATCAGGCTCCAAAAATTCTTCAAAAAGAACACAAAGAATGGCCTTCTCAGCTGCCATAGTTGCAACTTTCACGTCATCAGAACAGAGTGTTCAATGCACCACCGTTTCCGTTTAAAAAACGTTTGCACCATTTTGTGCTTGCTTGTTTGTTTTTAAAATAAAAAAGTTATATTTTTGGCAAATATAAAAGCCTTTTCACACCAAAAGTGAAATGAATAAGCCTCAGGCTGAAGGAAATGTAAATGTACGTCCGTACAGAATGCAGAAGAAGAAATTTCAACACACTTCAGCAATAAACAAAAACACACAAATGTTTGTCTAGAGTAATTTGTGATTATTAGTACGGTTGAACTGGATCATCAAAGGTCAGAAGCAAAGACATTGGTTAATAGAATGGGATTAAATACATAAAGGATATTTGTGTTGTTTAACATTTAATTATTGCAGGTTTGCGTCATATTCTGAGTTGCATTATTTTTATTCATTATGAGCAATACTGAATCTGTTTTGTTTTTTTTGTGAGTGAGATTAATTAATGCATATTCATATTTATTTAGAAATACGGTAACATCTTCTGATTTCTCAACATGGGGACAGGAGAGCTGTCAATCAATAAATTGGGGGAAAAAAATTACTTATTTGAAAAAGTAACTCAGATATTCTCTTGTAAATTAAAAAGTAATGCGTTACTTTACTAGTTACTTGAAAA
>NW_015634078.1:11808-13779 GCF_001515625.1 Sinocyclocheilus rhinocerous
TTGAGACCAATATTTTCTCTCATGCTTTCTTGACTTTTTTAATTTCAAAATAAAATGGGTTTATGGGGTGCATGGGCTTGTTAGGGTCACTTCCCCTACCCAGACTTCAGTGACAGGTTAATGAATACAGCTGCATCCCTGTATTTATAATATTATGAATGAAATGTGCGTTATTTGGAAGAAAGTCGAGGTGTGACTGACTTTAGCCCACTAATTCCATTAGAGTATTGCTCTATACAGTGGATCCTGTATCCCCCCCCCTTGTCCGTTCCATTTGGGAGAGACCCAGAGGTGAACTGTCCCCCGCGCCGCGCCCCGCTCCCCTTTCCCCTTCTCCCACAGCTTCTGTGCACGGCACCTTCTCAGCAAGCATTTGCCAATTCCCCACACAGTGAAATGATAGATAATAGAAAACCGCTTCGCGGCGGCGGCGCAGAGGATTTTTATTTTTTTTAACTGCTCGTGCCCCCCCCATGTATCATGAAAAAATGCCGCCCCGGGCGCCTGCCCGGTTCGCCCGTGCCAAAAACCGCTACTGATTATATCACAGCACGTCTCATGTTACTGCCTGTGTAGGATGAATTGCTTATTATGTATTTCTCATTTATAAGTAGCTTTGTATTAAGGTGTCTGCTAAAAAAATAAATGTAATCCATAGATTTTAGATAAATTAATTAGATTTTCTCTCATTAATTTGTTGAACTGCGCCAATCTTTATTTGTAGCTTGTGTTTATAAGACAAGACTAAATGATCTGTTAAATTTGTACAATGTTCTATGAATTTAATCTCTGAGAAACTGTTTCTGTTTGTTCTTCAGGTGTGTTTGGTGATGAAACAGATGAAGTGGAGTCAGTGTCAGTGATGGAGTGGGATTCTATCACTCTAAACACTAATCTCACTCAAATACAGGAAATTAATAAGATAGTGTGGAGGTTTGGAGTTAAAGGTCCAATCATTGCTGAAATGTTAAAATATGGTACCTTGTTAACTGACACTGAGATATTCAGAGACAGACTGCAGCTGGATAATCAGACTGGATCTCTGACCATCGAGAACATGAGAACCAAACACTCTGGACTTTATCAACTACAGATCGACCACCAAAACACTGGGACCTCATATAAGATATTCAGTGTTACTGTTTCTGGTGAGGATACTTTTTTATTAAGTTGTTTTCAAATGTGTATTACTTAATAAATGAAATTGAATTAAACTGATTTTTAAGGTGCAGCTACAACATATTAGTTACACTGTGTTCAGCAATCTTACATTTTAGTTTCACGATATCACAGTCATGCTGTTGTTCTGAATATCATCGCAGCTGTGATTGGGCGGCAGGTGATCACATGACTGATACTCAGAACAGTAGCATGATGGCAAGTGTGATGTTGATTTTATACAACAGCTCTAGAAAGATTCAAATCGTTTGAAGAAATGATTGTTCATCAGCTGTCTGTAATTCAGATGACGTGATGTCCTAATCATGAGGAATCAGATTTTCCTTTTCAAATAAACTTCATGACATTTTACGTTAACTTTCAGAGCTCAAAACGTCTTTCCCAGAAGAATTCTTAGCTTAAAATATGTGATAAATACGGACTGTTCTCGGATTTCTGATAATAATGTTACACTATTTTAATTGTTTAATCTTCACTACTGTTTTAATGTTAAAATGAAATTAACGATCATTAACAGAGATGTAGCTATCAGATCTTCACTCAGGTTATGCAGTGCTGATGTTTAAAGTGTTTGTTCCTGTCTCTCTTTATCATTACAGTACCAGGTCTGTCTCTGGGTGCTATTGCAGGAATATGTGTTATTGTTTTGCTGGTGCCTGTAGCTGCAGCTGCTGTTGTTTTTTACTATCGCCACAGAATCTGTGATCTACAGCATTTAATGGGTAAGTATTACAACTCATACAGCAAGTGTAAAATTAGCTTTATCATGCCACAGAAGAGTTTAAATGTATG
>NW_015634078.1:18751-25398 GCF_001515625.1 Sinocyclocheilus rhinocerous
GACCGACATACCCCTACGCCTCCAAACAAAAGAGAATCGAGACACCTCTCAAAGGGGAAGGGCTAAGGGGTAAAAATGGGATTGGGCCTTAAGCACGTGGACTGTATCAGAAAGTGAACGTGCATCTGTATAATGTATCTAGTGTAGACAAGATAGCGGCAGTGATTGTAATTTCTATTCGCTTTTGACGCGACGCGACACTCGCATTCAGCGTAATCAAGTGTCAGCCATTAAGCGAGTGAACACCAGTGGGCGGGGCATATGGTGAGACGATGACTATTCATCGATACCTTGCTCTGGAGGCAGTTTATGCAAATGTCTTTGCCCAGGTGACATCATCTTGCCCCTCAGATCCGAAACGAGTCATTTTGTGGCGCTTGATTAAATAAATGCTTAGTTAATAATGAGGAGGATGGTTTAAGCTATGAAACTTGCAGGATGTTTCAAAGCAAATTTGATTTCTCATGTCATGACCCCTTTAAAATGATCACTGATAAAACAGCATCCACACTTGATCTAATGGCAACATTTTTCTCTTTTTTTGCGCTGCTGTCACAAATGAAGTCGTGATGATTTCAGTGATGGAGGGACAATCAGTCACTTTATACCCTGATAATACTGAAGCACAGAAAGATGATCTGATTGTGTGGATGTTTGGAGATGAAAACAATCTCATTGCTCAAATGACTGGAAAGACCAGAGCAACATATGAAGGTACTGATGGGATATTCAGAGACAGACTGAAGCTGGACAAGAGGACTGGATCACTGACCATCAGGAACATGAGAACCGAACTATCTGGACTTTACAAACTACAGATGAGCAGCAGCAGCAAAGGAACCACAAACAAGAGATTCAAAGTTGTAATAAATTGTGAGTAGCTGTCTTTCAGTTTATTTTTTAAATGCATCTTCGTGAGATGATTTTGTTTTTTGTTTTTACAAAACAAAATTTTAATAGTTTAGGTTGCATATGGTGTTTTATTGTAATTTGTCTTTTTGTATGTTCCTCAATTTATTACATGTTAGGCCTATAGTGCACAAAATGATGAATTGATACAGTACAGGCAATTACAGACTCAATTAAACCGTGTACACATAATGCACACCATAGAGAAAGAAAAAAAGGATGCATATCTACTTCCTTTCACTATAAAAAATTTAAGCCAAAACCTGTCAGTATGGCCGCTGTCATCTTGCAAAAATTATGTCCTTTAGACCCAGAGTCTGCACAGTAGTAATTCATTTGGAGCCCGTCTGCGCAGTAGTGATCGTGAGATGGAGCCATGGTTTTAAAGTCCTGCCCAAACTCGCCGCAGAGCCAATCGCAAGCTCACAATCATGCCACCACACCCTGTTTTTATAGCATCAAATTGCTAAAAGCAAAATTATTAGAAAAATGAAAAATTTTACATACTGTACATTAGCATTACAAGAACTACCTAAAAGGATGAAAACCATCTTTGGGAAAAATCTTTTGAAGGGTTTGATTATTTAGATTGGCTCATGTCGTTCGTTTACATGGAGACGGCAGGGTTTATGACCTATACTGCAGCCAGCCACCAAATGGCTATCAAAATGTTATGCCCTCACTTTTCAGGTCGTGTGTGGCACACTTTATGCACACACATATAGATAAATGTTGTATTTGTTAAATTATATAGTTATTATGCATGTTATTTTTACAGTTTATTATCAACTTGCGAATACCAGTTCACACCCACATGCTCAATGAAGCTTTACTAACTCACATGTAAAAATCTAATTTCTCTGTTTCTATGTGCTGCTGTGACAAAGTGAATAACGTGTCAGTGAAGGAGGGAGAGTCTTTGATTCTGAAGACTAGTTCTGAAATACGGAAAAAAGATAAGATACTGTGGCTGTTTGGAGATGAAAACACTCTCATAGCTGAAATCAAAGAAGGGAATGGAAAGATCTCTACATTTGACGGCATCGATGGGAGATTTGGAGGCAGTCTGGGGCTAGACATTAATACTGGATCCCTGATCATTAGAAACATCACAACTGAACACACTGGAGTTTATACACAGAAGGTCATCAGCAAAAAAGGGACCACAATCAAGAGAATCAATGTTGCTGTGAGAGGTGAGTATCTCAAGTCTTTCAGTTGTTCTGCAGTTAATTCAGCTCAAACTGTTCAGGCTCCATTCAAATTTCTGATCAGTTCTGTCTTCAGAAATGGAAGGGTGTGTTCACAGTTGTAGTTTGGTTCTCTTGGTTCTTCTGATTCGAATAAAAAAAAAAGAAAATGGTGCATGATACTGATGATACAGATGGTTCACTTAGCATTCACACTGTCACCATACCTAAAAAAAAAAAAAAAGCTTTATGATGTACATTTTGCAACAGAACTTACTGAACATCCAAAACAATGCTACATTGTTCCACTGTTACACACATAAATGAAAATCTGCTGCAAGGAGATGGCGATTCGGAAAGGCATGTAAAATGAGTAACGCATTCTATGGAGCCTGTAAAGGGACTTAGTTAGGATTGTTGCGGAAGTCAATCACATTACAGTACATCAGATTTCACTTATTGCGTGAAGAGAGTAAGGAGAGATGACTGACTGACAGTAAAAAGCGAGCACACATTCAAAAGCGATTTCAATCCCCGTATAATGATAGTGGCTCCCTCATGCCTACAAATGATATACTATATAATTAACTATATAATTGCAACACAATGCAAAAGCATTGAAACTTATTTTTTTCCATCACCACGTTCTTTTAGGGGTTCCATAGAATGCGTCATTTCCTTTCCGAATGTGGTATTTGGCTTCGGGCACATCCCTACATTCTGACTCCTGTACCAAACTGTAAAGTGAAAGTGACGTGAGGCTAAGTATGGTGTATTTAACCCATCCAAGTGCACACACACAGCAGTGAGTAATGAACACTCACACACCTTGAACACCCACCCAGGGGTACGTTTCCCAATAGCAACTATGGTCGCAAGTTCTGTCATTACCAATAGTTTTCAATGGAACTTATGAACATAGTTAGCCAACGATACTTTTAGAAAACGCACCCCTGAGCAGTGGGCAGCCATTTTTGCTGTGATGTCTGGGGAGCAATTGGGGGTACAATGCCTTGCTCAAGGGCACCTCAGTTGTGGGTAATGAGTGTGGAAGAGAGCACTGTTCATTCACTCCCCCCACCTACAATTCTTGCCGGTACTGAGACTTGAACCCATAACCTTCGGGTTACAAGTCTGTCTCTCTAATCATTAGGCCACGACTGGCCTGTAATGGGCAACATCATGACTATGATGAGAACAAACACACTGTAAAAAAAAAATTCCGTAAAATTTATGGTAAAAAAAAAAAGGCAGCTGTGGTTGCCAGAATTTTACCGTAAAAAATAAGGTAGCAACGTTTTAGGGTTTACGGATTTAAATTTACAATTAAAAACCATATTTCTTTAACTGATGTAATGTTAATATACCAACCTATTGAAGTTCGTTCATCTGTTTTGTGCCTACACTGATAACCATCAAAATCAGGTGGTGATGAGAAAGTCACCTGATGAACCAAAGCTCACCACAAGCAGCTTTTCCACAAGCTGAGAAGGTCAATACTTATATATATATATATATAGAAGGTCATTCACACAAACACTAAACACCATCAGTGTCACACTCATGAAACTGAAATAAATATAAACATAAACACTGCAATAAACATTAATTTAACAACATTAGATGTAACATACAACCCTAATAAACATAAAGCTAAGACTAAACTAAAACTAAGAAGAAACATCGTTATTTCAAAGAAAAAAACATCAAATTTGAAATGCAACGCAGGGAATTCTGGGAACATCAATTTACGGTTTTTCCCTGTAAATTATACATTCTTTTTCCACTTCCAAAAACGGTATTTTACCATAAAATTGTCTGAAATGTCTATTACAGTTTTTCACCGTATATCGTAGGGGAACCATTTAACAGGTTTTTACTGTAGCATTTTCACAGTTTTTTACCATTAAAATCACGGTCATTTTTTACAGTGTAAGAAGACAGTCAGTAGTGTCCATAGGGCTGGGCGATATGGCCAAAAATATTATCACAATATTTTTTTCCGTATCATACTATATCGATATTTATTGCAATATTCATTTACCGTTAATAAGTAAGGAAACTATTTTCCACATGTTTTGTTAGACATTGAGAACAACTTTGTTTGTTCACAATTATCTCCACAGGGATAAAAAATACCTTTTAATTTAGGGCCCCATGAAATCAATTTTATATTCCCCTAAATTATTATTTTTTTCATTTTCAATTTTTCTGGATTCGGTGTTTTATGATTCGATACAAAATTATCATAAAAAATTGTCTTATGAAATAAATTAATAAAACTTTAACAGTTTTATCATTCCTTAAAAATAATATATTTTTTTATTATATTGAGAATTATGCTTTAGTATTCAATAGTAATATATTTTAGTCATCATTTCTTCAAGTTAAACCACACTTTTGACAGGTTGTCGTGAAGGTCTTTCAGTTTTACTTTCAGTTTCAATTTGTATTTGAGAGTAGTTGTCTCTAATGTAATGACTCTCAGAGCAGCTCTGTAGATTAAAGTTCATATGTTTATGTCGTCATATATTGAAACGCAGAAGTTGAAAACACTGAGCGTCATGTGTTTGTGTGTAATAGACAAAATGGTGCCATTCATACACAAAGAGACACACAGAACATGAAGACCAACAATATCTTGTGACCAATTCCTTTTACGAGGTGGCAAATTTGTATGAATTCATATGACCTCATTCGTATGTTTTCTGTGAGGGAAGGTTTAGGGGTGGTCATTCGTACGGATTCGTATGAATTTGCCTCGTCGTAAAATACAAATGATTTTTCACAAAACGTATGAATTAGCCACCTCGTAAAATATGTACGAATTGCCATGAGATCGGGTTGTGCAGACTGCTGTCGCTTGTATTTCTGCTGTGTGATAGATATTAATCCATATTGAGTAAAAATGTCCAGAGCGTATCATCATTACTGACACATTTTATTGTCTTCTCGATATATTATTTATCGCCCAGCCCATGTCCATTTCAAGTTGATTTTAAAACCGCACATGAATGGTCTTTGTGCAGTAATGTCAAACTGTGTTCACATGCACAGACACTTATATATTGAAAACCTTTCTTCTCTCTGTTTCTCTTTGTCTTTGTGCTGCTGTCACAACTGTCACAGTGAAGATGATTTTAGGGGTGAAGGGCAAGAATGTGACTCTAACTCTAGATTTAAACATTCTTGGAAACATTTAGATAGGCCTAATGTAAGTACACAAGTAAACAAAATGTAAAACACTGTTCTAGTGTTTTTTGGATATTTTAATTAAAAAAAACGTACATATTGTACCTTTAATTGATTTTATTAATGTTACACATAGTACGTCTTAGAGAGCTTTGATATTTGTGCTTGTAGACAATGAATGTCGGAAATATAATATATGCGTTTTAGAAGATATGTGAACCACAGCAGTATTTCTCAAACTATGCATGTGGTGTTTTATATAATAATCAAATTATAGTTCACCCTGTATCTGATCATGTTCAGATTGACGTTTTTTGTCCTGTGACCAAATGTGAATGTCAAATGGGGGGTCAACTGCTCTGCACATTTTGTATGTCTCTCTTATCTGACACACTTATGCTGCCTACACATGGTATCAGAAACTTTCTGCTTCCCAGTTCTGAAGTTGTAATTATGGGTTTGTCATGTTCAAGCGCTTTGATGTCAAAGTACAGAAGGTGGGCAGCCTATTTATTCTTGCCTGTTTCTTGGAGAAATCTGATTAAAGCCAAAAGAAATTTAGTCAATATCTTACAAGTTTTGAATAAAATGTAGCGTCCCCTTCATTGGTAACCATATAAACATTTACAGCACTATCTAGATATTCAGCTGGCTGACGATTCCTACAATACGAAACATACAATATGCATCAAATGGTTACATGACTGTAGGAGAAAGCAATGTACATGTTGTGAGAAAAACGAATAAAACTTTATACTACTACTGCTATGTTTCTCTCCTCCGCCATATTTAAAGTTTATGGCTCGCCCAACTCGGAACCTCGGGTATCTAATGGTGCGTTCAAGTCATGTCGGATAGATCGTATTTACGAGTTGAACGCACATGAACGCCACCACAAAGTCGTTATTATGAGTGGGAAACTCAAAATTTTCTTTACCATCTTGTGCCGACTAAACTGACTTGAACGCACCTGACGTAGTAATTACGACTTGTCAACTCGTAAGTACGAACGTCCCAGGAGGACTTGAACGCAGCATAATGCTGCCTTCACGTGCTTTCAGAATTATCGTAAATACGAGTTTCCTAATAGGAAATTGGACATGAACGGACTCTCAAGTCGTATTTACTACTGGGAAATTCAGAAATAATTTTGATACCAGAGTTTCCGAGTTGAGCGGGTCATAATCTTTAAACATGGTGGAGGGGACAACCATTGCTGCTGTCAGTGCTGTTCTCACAACAACTACATCCCTTTGTCTTGTCGCTAAAGTAGTGTATTTATAGGCCAGATATGAACGATCATTCGTAGCATATTGTATGTTTTATAAGCAGTGAAATAAGCATGTATTTGACCGA